>NW_017890771.1:29422-35928 GCF_001540865.1 Ananas comosus | reverse complement strand
ACCACCCACCTGTATGGATTCAATCCAACCTAAGATTCCACGTTCGAGAAATGCGTGGCGAGAGTAATCTCTCGCGTACTCCGTCAACATAGGATTAGGAGGGTCTGCCCGGCCTACGTAATTAGACGTGTCGTCCGACCACTGATCCCCCGGAAAGTAATTTCACACTTCATAGGCTAAGTTTAACTTTTCACCAGCTATCCGAACTCTTTGAATCACCTTTTATGTCTATAATTCTCCGTTGAGCATATTTATATTTGTAGTCATGCATTATAGGGTGTTTGGCATTGAGCGAGTGAAAATGTGAATTCCTATCAACAATAAGAATTTGTGAACCTTAGATTGTGGACATAGAACCCTATGAATGCATGGACTTTGACAATAGTAAACTTGGTGACATCATGACTAGAGATTTGGTTAGCATCAAGAAATGCAATTATGAAACTAGTATAAAGAACTAGTTAGAGTTAAATTGTGACATTGTTGTCAGTTGAATCCTCTAAAGGGGGATCAGATCTTACTCACATAGTCTGTTTTCTTAGCTTGGTGGTGGTCGCTCCCCCCAGGCAGTGAGCTCCGGAGTAGTCACTTGTTGGGCTAACGTACTTGCCCCAGGACTAACGTACTTGTCCGACAGACGGTCCCATCGGGAGGCAGCTTAAGGCCCGTGAGGGATTTCGTTGGTGAGTTATTGTTAACCAAAGGGTTAACCACTGAATTGGGTAAATTTATGGGCTAACGTACTTGCCCCAGGACTAACGTACTTGTCCAGCAGTTAACCAGAGCGTTAACCAAAAGATTGGGTAAAGTTAATGAAAAGCATGCATGCATATTTACAGTTTTTATATCTGTTACTTCTTTCAGCTTTGTACAGGCATTGTAGTAGTTACATGTTATAGTTGGTTACTATCTGCTTACTTTTCTTGCCTACATATGCCTGAGTAGACCTAGTGGGTGAGTCGGCGAAGTCGGCAGCCGAACCCACTGGGAACTTTCTTGTAGTTCTCACACCACTAACCATACAAGTTCCAGTGCGGGTTTTGAGGCCGAGGATCGTGGCAAGGGCCCTGCAGCTTAGCTAGCTGACACCAGAGTTTAGCAATTACCATTTTGAGTTCATGTATCATCCATTTTGATGTATAGAGACATGTAAATGAATGTATAAAAGCATGTATATAACTAAATGTTTCAGTTACAAGTTCTGTTGAGTAAAGTTTTAAATTATAGTGAATTTCATTGTACAGTTAGTTTACTATCACTTGTGGTTGTTGCTTGCCTTCGTGCAAGCCATGTATATTGAAATGTGATCCTGGGAATTATTTATTTCTTTATACATGTACTCGTTGTTGTTGAGCCTTGGGCGAACAGAGGAGGTGTTGTTCGTTCGGCGTCTGTGCGCAGGCCCGGATCGACCAAATTGGCGATAGCGGGACGTGACATTTGCGAAGATGTCCACTCCTCTCACTCGACTCACACATAAAGGAGCTAAATTCCTATGGAACGAAGCCTGCGAAAGAAGCTTTCAAGAGCTAAAGGAACGGTTGACTACCGCCCCGATTCTGGCTTTTCCTGTTACTGGAGTGGATTATGTGATTTACAGTGATGCATCACTGAATGGATTAGGGTGTGTTCTAATGCAGAATGGCAGAGTAATTGCTTATGCTTCTCGCCAATTAAAAGATTATGAAAAGAACTACCCTACACATGATCTTGAGTTGGCAGCTGTGGTATTTGCTTTAAAGCTTTGGCGCCATTACCTCTACGGCGAGCGTTGCGAAGTTTATACAGATCATAAAAGCTTAAAGTATCTGTTCACTCAGAAAGAATTAAACTTGAGACAACGTAGATGGTTGGAGTTACTCAAGGATTATGATTTGACCATCCTCTATCATCCTGGAAAAGCTAATGTTGTAGCAGATGCTCTAAGTCGAAAATCGACGAAAAATTTGGCGATATCCATAACAATGCAACCACTGTTGGTAAAGGAAATGGAACAATTGAATTTGGAAGTTGTAGCTCCTGATACGCCTTGGAGACTTATGTCACTAGTGGTGCAACCTACCCTGCTCGATCGAATTAAGGAAAAGCAAACTCAAGATGAATTCCTGCAGAAGATTCGAGATAAGATTACTGTTGATCATGATAGTGCTTTTCGAGTAGATGATCAGGGACTATTGAAATTCGGTGATAGGCTCTTCGATTACTTAGGTTGAAATTAACGACTTTAGAGTCGGATCGTGTCGTTCTTCGTTCTTTGGGCTTTAGTAATGAGTTGAGCTGCTTATCTTGCAGCAATTNCCGCTTTCACTCAGCTAATGGAAGAGTTCGGAGGTTGGTCACTTGATGACCAAATCCCGGCGCTTTTCGGAAGGTTTTATGAGAGAGTGTGCAGGTGTTTCCGCGACGCTGCGAGCGTTGGTCGCTTCTTGCGCGCGCTGCTGCTTTTGCTCGCTTTAGCCGCTGAAGAAACATCTCTCTCTTTTTGGGATCTCTCTCTCTCTCTTCTTCCCTTCTCTTCGAAAGGGTCTTGAGAACGTATGAGGTGACTTCAGGGTCTCAGCACGACCCTAGTTTATCCATCCATAGGTTACACTTTAATGGTTTGATTGGAACGACGGTGCTTAGACGGTCAAACATGGCCATGTTCCACTACAGACATGGCCATGTCGTTCGTCTTTTCCGACTAAAAGCGGTCAAGTTACGTTAAAGAGTGAAAATCGTAAGGTTAGTAGTAGATTGAATAGGTTTTTGAACAAGATTGGAAAATCTTGTACATCCTCACTAGGTGTGTGGTAAGGTGTATGAGCTTGAGGCGTTAAACGTTTTCAAGTCACATAATGTAAGTGGGGAGGATTTTTCTTCAAAGCAGGCGCTTTGAACATTTATGAATGGAGTGCTAAGGTAGCTCTTATCTATCCCTATTACGAGAACGTAACGTGAGAGGTCAAGGGTTCACCGAAGAGCAAGTAGCACTAATGAGGTTTCCTAGAAGTGCATCCCATAGAGCGCTAAAGCTTCGGCAAAATGAAGAGCTCGATCATAGGAGTGACCTACGAGGAGCTTCGAATTTAGAAGAGCATTTAGGTGACCTCATGACAGGTTATATACTCAGCCTAGTCTTTGTATGAAAGCTTCACAGCTATGTACTTCGTGTAACACATGCGGACTCTCTGAGCCGCCGTTCCGTTCGGCTATGCGATGCCCCGGATAGGCGAGGTTGTGGAGCATCCCAGGTTACTTAGCCCCTGAGTTGAAGGGAGCTTACGGTTTAGAAAATTGAGGAAAGCAGCCCCTTTGGAAATTCTTATGTACTAGCGGTTGAACTTTAAGGTCAAGAGCGGCTGCAAATAGGCGTATCGAGAAAACAGCTGAAACACGACAGTCATCTGCAAGAGCACGTTCAGCTTGAAATCGAAGTCGGAGAACATTATGCAGACCTGGGTTTTGGTTAGAGAGTGGGTGAAGCGAGGTTACTTCACCACTAGACGTGAAAGATGGTATTTCCCGAAGTTTGCCACGGTAGACTTATGAACGCACTATTGACAACAATATCCGTTTAAGTCGGTATCCGTTCTTAACACCGGTTGACGGGACCATTAGTTAGTGTGTCCGAGCGTTGTATAGGAGTTCCCAGACCTATCATGCGAGTCTGACGGGTAGTGAGACTCCCACCTTTCGTCATGATTTTAGGTTAGCTCATGGGTACCGGAGGACATTTGAGAAGGTCTTTACACTTTGCTTAGCCCACAGAGATAGACTTTGTTATCTTCGTCCATGAGGCACATTAGCGTGTTAAAGTAGTTCTATGTGAACACGCTCAGAAAGGGGGCTGGTGTGTCATACTTAACCTTATTTCACCCGTCTAAATCAGTTAGCTAGCTGTTAATGGGTTTAACGTAGCACTGGACGAACACTCGCTCCATTAGGTTGCTACTTTAGGTATCACTAGGAGAGGGTGAAGGTGTGACTATACCCATTCGAGACTTCAAAGGGGCGTCCTTCAGCTACAAGTCGAAATTGGACGACTGTGCAATTCGTGAATCGGTGTTTCAGACGTTGAAGGAAAAAGTAAGGTCCGGTGGTCATTTCATTGAAGTTTAGGAATATGTAAAAGCATGAGGGGCCCACATGTCATATGCCGCGGGCTACGCGAAGACGATCTTAGAGAAGAAATTATGGTCCTAGACGGCCATGTGNGAAACAGTAGAAGCAAACGATCCCAACGAATCCTTTTTGTTCCAATCGTTGGTTGCACATTGTAGCTCAAGACCAAGGACAGTAGATGATACTCTGGTCGCAAATCCTTGGACTCTACATAAGCACGATTCGTTTGCACTCCAGCTTTGCAAACAGCTGCTATAACTGTATCCCAGTGAGATGAAGATTGAAATCCTCCTGAAGTATAAAGAAGACCTGTAGTGTCCACATTCATCCCCAAAAGCTCCCCAATAGTATATGGGGTAACGATGACCCTCTGCTGACGCACGACTGTCTCAAAAAGAAAAGTCCCGGTCTCCTCATCTTCTGCAAGCACCTTCCCGTTTATATAGAACTCACGAATGAGTTCTACACGAAAAGGAGCCCGAGCAGGAACCCTACCAATTGGCTCAATAGGAACCCGCTGAAGAAGTCGCCCAAAGTCAGGAACGTCATGTATAAGATCATTGAAGTTGACATAACGCTCTCCAATGCAAGACTTGCTCATGAACATCCTCCGTCGCTCTGGGGGAACATCCGTGGCATGCTTCGACCGAGTTTCCCTTGCACGAGAACCACCGCCACGTGAGGATTCTCCAGCTATTTCTTTGCCCTTGTCAAGACGAGTAAAAGGTTCTTCAGTCTCTTCCGGGGAGCTTGCCTGATATCCGAATCAGATCCGGACGCTTCTTTAGCTGTACGTGTCCTCTTAGAGGTCCCTCGACGACCTCTACCACCACCTCGGCCACGACCACGACCGTTTCCAGCGGCCATCAGCACCAAAATCAGCAACACAAGTGAAAACGTTATTTTTCCTATACAAAAATTAACCTTGCATAAACAAAATCTTGAAAAAATCTGTAAAAATAGCAGAAAAATTTCTAATAATATTAGAATGCATACAAATGCTATTTCTAACCAGATCATGCAAAAATTTTCATCAAAAATGACATTTTTTCAAAAATCCCGAAATTACATGTAAAATGAAGCATAGAAACTAGATCAGCGAAAAATAATGTGTTTTGATGTGATTCAAGTGTTCTAGAAGCAAGATAATGTCCTTAAGCACTGATCTACAGCAAAAAATTGCATAAAAAATCGATCAAAAACAGAGATCTAGCTTCAACTCGGAATATTTTCGAAAAGTAAACATGAACGCGATGAAACGATTAAATCCAAGCGAAATACTCACAAATTTCTGAGGAAAATCGTGTAGATCTGGAAGAGGAAGGTACCAGGGATTTTTAGAGAGAGAAAAAGCGAAATTTGGTTTTGATTTGAGTGAGAAATAAAGCCCTGTAACCGATTATATTTCCGCGGCTACAGTACCCGTACCGGTACACGGGATTGTGTATCGGTACACATCCCCAGATTTCGAAAAATTTACTTTAAAAAACCATCAAATTAAATTAAATTTCATATAAATTAAGGCTTTTACTCTAAAAATCATTATAATGAGAATAAGATATTATAAATGTAATATACCAGATTTTGGTATAAAAATAATAATAAATAAAAATAGTGTGAGAAACTATTTTTATTAGATTTATAGAGGTAAAATATAAGTCAGAAGTGACCTGTGCTGAAATCGGAATTAAAACAGAAGATCTAGAATTTTCTGTTGGAGACGGGACAGAAAAATAAGCAGAAAATGCACAGTCTCAGAAAATTATGAAAATTGGCGGAAATGTCAGAAATATTTTTATGAGGCTAGATTTAAGGTTTCATATTTTTCTGACACCCATAGAGTGAGAAATAAAATCCGAAAGCTATCTGATAAAGATTGCAGTTCGGTACAGTTTTCAGTGACCAAACGGGGTCGAAACTGAACCAGTGATCGTCAGCTTGTTAAGTTAAGTAAAACCGAACGAACAGCGACTGTCAAGTTGAAGCTCAAAGCGGCATTCAGGTGAGCTCCGGCGAAAGATATCAGATTTTAAGAGTAGCCTGGAGTGAATGTGTTGGGGTGTAATTAAATAGAAGCATGATGCTCTTCTTCCTCTCAGCCGTGCCACCACACACATCCTCAGCGCACACATGGATAGAGGAGAGAAGACTTCCTTTTTCTTCTTAGAGATTCTCTTCATTTCTCTATTTTTCATCGCTGAAATTCGGGGTTGAGCCTGTGGAGAATATGCATGCGAACGCGTTGGAGGCGACGGATTGCAGCTTTCGTGCGCGTTGGGAGCGGTGTGGGTCGTGCGCGGCGTTCACGATTGAGGTAAGCTGTTTAGGATTTGGCCTTAATCCTTAGCTTTAAGTATTCTAAGTAGCTCTAATGAGCTCTCTGTTAGAAATGTATCCATTGA
>NW_017890771.1:0-26344 GCF_001540865.1 Ananas comosus | reverse complement strand
ACCTATAAGCGATTATCTGATTTTAAACAGTTTTATAAAAGTTAACACTCTAACAGATTAAATCCCCCTCAAACTTTAATAATTTTTTTTTCCTTTTTTGAGGATATAAATTTTCTACACCTTTCTCAATGTAGGTTTTCCTCACACTTTTGATAGTGGTGTACATCCTTTCTTGATGGTGGGGCCAGCAGGCTGTTCACACACTTCGATGGTGTACTTCTAACTTAACTAATTGGCTTTTTCCAACTTTTTTTTAACTTATAAAATCTTAAAAAGCCTCATTATTCCACGATCAAAATTTTTCTACGAGTTTCTCGGTGGGAGCCATAGTATAATCAATTTAGAGATAAAACTTGCCTAACGCTGTTTAATCACAGTTAAAACGGCTTAAAGATTTTTAGTAAAAAACACTTGGCAATGTAGAACTACTAAAACTTTGAACTCTAGTAAAAACTATTACTTTAAAATTACAAAGCTACTTAAAACTTTAAAATAACAGTGCGGGGCTCGGGCGGAGAAACCAGCCTAAGCCCGTGCGGTTGTCTGGCGGCTTGCCTGTCCCAAAGGGGACGTGTGCCTGTCTCAGAGGGGACATGCAAGTTCCGCAGCGTTAGTTATGTTCTATCAAATTCAACACACACAACCGAGATAGATTAATCACCAAGAGATCAAATTTGATTTCAAAATTTTGATAAATATATGTATTAAAAAATCATGTATTAAATTATCGTCAAAATAATAAAAAATTGAATAAAAACGATAATTAATATGAATTTAACTTAATATGATTGTAAAGTTAAACACCGTTTAAACAACTTTGAAAAATTTCTCTCCTCAAAATAATGATTCTCAATCATCTCCTCTCTCAAAGAAAAAAAAATTTTTAAATTCCCAAACACCTTTCCTCAAATCAATTTTAAAAATAACTTTCACACACGAAAATCATCATGTAATGCAATGAATAAAAGTATGCAACAAGCACCTATCAAAGCACTACACAAGGAATCAAAAACAACTAAGACGAGAAGCAAGGAAAGATATCACCTTTCCGGATCCAAACTTGTCGGATCTTTGGTTTTCTCGACTTGTCGACGTTTGGTGCCATTTGCTTAGATTTTAGATCAACCATTGGTGTTTTCTTCGCTTGAGGCTTCGTTTGAATTTGTCATTTTGCATTAGACATCCGGTTTGCTTGTGGCTTAGGTAGAACTTGGCGTTGCGGTTTAGAAGTCCGATTCTTTTGAGGTACTCGACTCACTTGATTTCTCTTTTGATTCCGCGGGGGAAGTCGAGTTGTAGATAATGCCGCTTGAGCTTTAGGAGTTGTCGAATGATGTGAAGACCTTGCCGATTGATTCATCTTTTCTTTGTTTGGGCAATTCCTTTTGATGTGTCCTTTGACGCCACATCGATGACATGCCTTGTCTTTCAAAGTTGTTGAGACTTTCGAAGTTGATTGAGAACCCTTCTCAACAAAAACTCTTTCGTATCCGAGACCTAGCTTTGTTTGACCCAACCCGAGCATATGGTCTAATTTCTTCGATCCCGATGAGAACTTTTGTATGTCGGATTGGAGTTGTCGAACTTGGTTGGTCAAGGATTGATTGGATTTGTGCGATTCATGAAATTAATGCTCCAAAAATCCAATTTTGTCTTTAGATGATTCGACCATTGATTCCGCATCATTAAGCTTCTCTTGGAGGTCCGAATTATTTTTCAAAATTGATTCCCTTTCCTCCTCGAGGGCTTTGTTCGTGATCTTCAAGTTGTTGTTTTCCTCTTCGAGATTCAACAAACGACGCCTCAACTTCTTATTAAGTTTAGCCATCTTCTTTGATTCAATAAGAAGTTGATTGTATGCTTTCGCTATATTCTCGTCGTTTGATTCCTCCTCACTTTCGTCATTATCACTCGAAGACACATGCGAAGAAGTAGACATATTGGAATTAGATATAATAGAGGATAAACACACAACGTTAGACGAATGCAAGATAGATTTAGCAAATAAAGTAAGATTTCCATTCTTTTCTTTGTCACTTGAGCTTGATTCTCTTGAAGTTGTATCATCCCACGTCTTTGCTTGCAATGCCTTCTTAGTATACGATTTCTTTGAAGGACAATCCGTTGCGATGTGGCCGTAGCCTTTGCACTTATAGCATCGGATCTCGCCTCCAAATACATCCTTCTCTTTTGAAGCCTTTGCACGCTTCTTCTCGTTAGAAGATGAAGACTTGGAGAACGTTTGTTGCTTAGATGATGTAGCCTTGTCATTCTTGTGCTTGTTCTGAAAATTTCGACGAAACTTCTTCGTTAATAGTGCAAGTTGATGTTCGAAATCAGCAAGAGATATATCTTCATCGAAATTTGAATCTTCTTCTTCTTCCTTCGTCGACTTTAATGCAATCCCTGTGCTTTTAGAAAAAGATTTGGAAGAAGATTGATTAGTATGAAAAGTCATCTCATAAGTTTGCAAAGCACCTACTAACTCTTCGACTTTCATCTCGTCCGGATGCTTAACAGTTTCAATCGCGGCAACCTTTGCCCGAAAGCGTTCCGGAAGAGTTCGAAGAATCTTTCTAACAACTTTAGCATCCGGGATTTTCTCTCCCAAGTTAGCGCATGTATTGACTACGTCTTGTAGACGTGTGTAATACTCGGTAAAGGTTTCGTTTTTATCCATAGAAATAGAATCAAACTTACTTGTTAGCATTTGCAATTTTTGGACCTTTACTAAGCTCGTTCCTTCATGCGTAACTTGTAGAGTATCCCATATCTCCTTGGCGGTTTCACACGCCGAAACACGAGTAAACTCCGTTTGAGACAATGCATTAAATAAAGCGTTTATGCCCTTGCCGTTAAACGAAGATGCCTCATTTTCATCTTTCGTCAACTTGTTCCGTGGTTTTGGCATTTCAACGTTCTCGACCTTTTCAATAGGATGTTTCCATCCAAATTCGATTGATTGCCAAACGCGCTCATCGATTGCAATTAGTAAAGCTCTCATGCGAACTTTCCAATAGGCATAGTTTGTGCCATCGAAGAGCGGTGGTCGATTAATGTTTCCACCTTCGGCCATTAGATAAACAATTTATCTAGATCCGGCTCTGATACCAATTGTAAGTTTTGAGGAGCCCAAGGATCTATCTAGATTGTATCTAACACCTAGAGGGGGGTGAATAGGTGTAAAAGCCAAAAACCACAAATCTCAATGCGATAAAAAATAAATGCGGAAAATAGAAATCACACTGAGATTTAGGTGGGAAAACTCCAACTTGGAAAAAAACCCACGAGATCAACACGCGAAAAAATAATTCACTAAGAGAAAAGATTACAAGGTGATTACTGACTCCACGGACTCAACCTCTCTTAACCTCCTATGAATCTCGCGCAATCCTCTGGGTTGTCCACGCCCTCACGTTCGAATCCACGAACGCCTCGCACACGTCCGAATCCACGAACGCCACTCGAATCCACGAGCCCACAATCTGAATCCACGAACCGCCGTCAAACACGCCGAATCCACGACGCCACCATGAAGAACATCATGTGTATGGTGATCCTTCGCTTAGAGTATCGATGAAAACCAGAGAAGAGAACTCCAAGCGAAGCGGAGATCAAATCGACATATAGATATGAAAATTCAATATCTCGATTTGACCTAAAAGAGGCTTTTTGTAGAAAATAGGTTTTAGATGAAATCCGAGCCTCTAGGATTTCTCAAACATGTATTTTCGCGATGCTTGATATGTTAGAGAACCCCAATAGCTTATTTATAGACTTTAGAATCAAACGGAGTCGGATTAGAAAGTTTTCACGATTTTACATTGTGTACCGGTACATGAAAGGCTGTCACCGGTTACGCAATGACGGAACAAATTTGCGAAGCCAAAGTTGATGGCTGTACCGGTACGGGGCAATGGTTGTACCGGTACACAATGCAATTTTTTGGATTTTGCACTATTTCGGGTTCCGCAAAGTTCCGAGGCACTTTATAATCCATTGAACTTTGAGTTTATGTTTCTAATGCCTTTAACTAAGTATGAATCACCATAACATGAATTAAAACTTTACCTTTACGTCGTGATTCACATTGTGAGCTACTTTCCAAAAACTTCGAAATCTTGAATTCTTCAATCTTCGTCAATCCGCTTCGATCCTTCAAGACTCCGACTCACTTCACGAAACTTGCCAATACAAAATCCTTAACAATAGTAAAATGTCATTGTTTACTATTCTAGTCAATGTTCACTTGGCATGTCAACTACTTAAAGTTAAATCTTGGAAGATCCGCCCGAAGGCTGTCTGGCCTGTAGACCCACCCGTAGGCTATCTGGCCGGTGCCGAGCCTAATGGCCTCATGGTAGTCAACATCCCCACTCTAGGAATGAGCTTTGCCCACGGCAATCCACTTCAGCGCCCAATCCCGCACGGTGAATATGTATCGCGATGGCCATCTCCGGAGTGCCGGCTTGTAGGGAGCGACCCTCACAAGCATGTGCGAAGGAGCACAATGGCAACAAGCGTAAGATTCGTCTCAAGTACCGAGTCCTCATGTCTAAAAACGTGGAATATGTATATCAAATGTCACAAGGGCCTATCTCTATGTCATCATGTCTAAAACATGGAATATAGTAGATGTCAATGGCCTATCATTATGTCTCTATGTTGCAGTTTCATAGTTTACTAGTTCAGGTGCCCCTTTATGGCATTTTGTTCACTAAGTCAAAGCATGATAATTATGTTCATGAATACATAATTCTAATCATTTCCTTGCACGAGACATGTAATCAACTCGCATAGATCAACACTTCCACATGCATGCAGCCTACACATATAGCTCTACTATATAGAGTGAAATTTTCAGAATACATAACGCATGCATTTTATGTGTTCTAAATTTCACATAAATCCCATTTAGCATGAATACGCAATCAAATTGACGTGACGACAAGTATAATATACATAGGGGCCATTTTGCCCCGATTTCATGAAGTCAAACCCACCGGACTTCTCCAAACCCTTCGTTTGCTCTGACAAAGGTATCCACAAGCCTTCTAGTACCCTAGAAGCATCAAAAAGTGAGACCACAGAAGCAAACGAACAACTATGGGGTCGATCAAAAACTAACTCAAGGATAGGGCTAAAACTCACCGAATGCGAAGGAAACTCTCTCGATCTCCAAATGGGAGTTAAAGTCCTTCCAATCCCATCTAAACAAAGGTTCTAAACCCATCAATTAAGTTCCAAAGCCCCCCCAAACAAAAATCCCCAAATCTAACCCTAAAATCCAAATCTAGGGTTTCATCTAGCAAAATCTAGAAAAACATGCACCAAATGAGGAATACATGCTACCAACCTCAAGAGAAGCTCCAAACCAAGCTCAAAGTGCTCTAGGGTTGAAGGTCCTTTCTCCACAAAGCTCCAACAACAAGCTTTAAGCCTCCAATGGTGAGAAAAGAGGGAGGGGAAGATGTCCAAAGCTCTTCCAAGCTTGCTCTCCTTGCTCTCCTCCTTTCTTCTCCTTCTTCTTCTCTTTCTAGAGTGTAAGAGAGAGTATGAGGGAGAGAAATGAAGGAGAGAGGGAGAGAAAATGCCATATAGGCCCTCTAATGTAATAAAATCTAGAAAAGCCCCTCAACTATCAAAATAGTGCACTGCCAGGTCTGGGCAGTTTTCGAGCTGAGGGACCGGTCTTCCCGCACCTGGGACCGGTCTCTCGGACCCTTTCGCGAAACACACGTTCGGAAACCGGTCTCTCTGGCTGAAGGACCGGTTGCCTTGGCCGACAGCCGCAACCACATGACGGGGGATCGGTCTCTCCCACCAGGGACCGGTCCCCGAGAGTAAAATTCTCAGGACTTAGCCAAAAATTCAGAATTTCGAACTACGGGTCAGAACACCGTCTACGACCCTCCACAAAGTATGGAAAAGCTCGGAACCTAAATCAAACACTCGAACCTCACAATTTGCACAGGTCCAGTGTGTTACATTGGGTCACCACACACTCGGTGTATCCTCGATCTCACGATCCAACACGTGGCATTCCACGCTCTCGGTCTAAGCTCGGACTACCGTCCTCACCAAACTCTGCCCTACCCGTAGGTACCGGGCCGTTGTCACACACAGCTGACTGCGCTTGCCCAAAGGGCCCAGGCTCCACAGTCCACAAACGGTTCAGGCACGGTCGTCCCCAAGCACCATCCGGCGAATAGCCGATCAAGGTATGCAAATAATGCAATCATCGTGAGATCTACAAAGCATAGCAAAACATGCTACCGGCAACCCGCAAATCAACTGCCTAGCTCGAGAGAAGCTACTCGACATCGCAAACAGCAAGCTAACGGAATGCCATGCAACTCGGCAAATAGCCGATCAAAGAACAGATGCAATGCACCGATAACAAACAATGTACAACTCGAATGCCACAAAACAAACTGATACCTGTAGCCTCAAACTCGGCCGCTGCCGCCTCCGCGGTCTGGGCCGCGTACATGCGCCCGCTCGGGGCCTGTCGTGGCCCCTCCATCTGTCTCTGGACAGATGGCCTCCCGGCCTAGTAGTGAGCAGAAGGCGTCCCCTGGCTGGGACCCGGTGAAGCTAGTGCTGATGCCGATGATTGCGCTGACGCTGGACCCCTCAGGCAGTCCGACTGGAAGTGGCCCTCCTGGCCACACAAGTAACACCTAGCCCGACTGCGTGGGCACTGCCGTGGTTGATGAGGACCACTGCAGATCACGCAGCTCGGAGCCTGTCGACGATCCGATCATCCATGCTGGGTAGATGAGCCACGTCCTCGCGACTGGCTCCGGCTCCTTGGGTGTCTCGGCGGCCTCCCAGAGTGCGCCTGGCTCGCACCCTCAGCCGCGGGCCTCTTGCCCTTTCCTTCGTCCAATCCTTCTTGACGCTCCTGCAAATCCACCGTGCCGCTCTCCATAATGAGCGCGCGGTTCACCACATCTCGGTAAGTCTGAAGGTTGGAGGATTGCACCAACCGAAAGATCGACGACCGAAGTCCTCGCTCGAAGATGCGGGCCTTGTCCTCGTCATCCCACACAACAAAGGGCACACTGTGCAAAAGCCGAGAGAACTCCCTGTCGTACTCGGCCATAGTCCGATCTTCTTGGCGCATACTGCGCAGATCCTGCTCCATCTTCCTCTTGACACTGTCGGGGAAGCAGTGCTCCAATAAGAGTTCCTTGAACCTCTTCCAAGAAATCGCCGTAAGGTCGGTGTTGGGATTATCTTGGATACCCAACCACCAGCTATAGGCCTCGCCGTCCAAGTGATGAGTGGCGAGCCAAACTCTGTCCCTCTCCTCCACGAAAGAGTCGCGGAATAATTTTTCCATATGCATCAACCACTTCTCTACGATCCAGTGGTCGGCTTTCTCACCATCGAAGATCCTGGGGCTACACCTCCTGAACTCGTTGAGGCGATTCATGAGCCGCTCCCGCTCCGCTCCCTCAACCATCACGGGAAAAACTGTCTCTGTCACAGGTACCTAAGTTGGTGGTGCCGCAAATACCTCCTCCTAAGGTGCTACCGCAGGTGCCGTCCGCGAAGTGTCGAGTGCAGGGGACGACCCCCTGGGTGCAACCACCTCTACCGGCGCGGGTGGTACAGGGACCTAAGCCTCCCTGGCAGCCGTCTGCTGTAGAAGATGATCCTCTAGGCACTGCATCCACGCCTTCTGCTGGCGCGCCATATCTGCCTGCTGCCGAGCTGCCACCACCTGCTCCGCCACCAAGTCTGTGAGGGCCGCAAGCTGGCTCCTCAACTCACGGACCTCGCCGGATCCGGAGGTAGCGGATGTCTCCACTTCCTCAAAATTTGCCGCATTGTCCGCTCCAACAGATTTAGAGCGTGTCGTCGGCATAGCACTACAACATCATAAAAGCGTAAGTTAATAAAAACCCACGCTATTGCAACCCCACTCAACAATAAGTACCAAAATCATGCGAAAGTAAGGAAGTGTTCTTCACTACTAACTCCCAATGTTACGTTGTTGGCCGCCAACGTAACCCTCCGCGAAGTTAGAAGCCATACACTTCGATTAAACTCCAACTTTTTAGAGTTATCAAGAAAACCCAATCATGATACTTTCGCTTACAAATCAAATAGACCTCGTCTCTCACGAGCTTATTTCCTATAGTCCAACCGGTCTAAGGTTTATTAGGTCCACTAAGACTCAACCCTAGGCTCTGATACCAAATTAATTTGTCACGCCCCGGGACCCGGCGTAGGCCCGCCCGGTGCGTGCCCGGACCCGCCATATGCCTACACATGTAAGGCGTTTACAACAAAAGCAATAAATAAACCTTTGATACAATATCTAGATATATCAGAGCGAGTATACAACTAAGTTCTATCAACAAGTATAATCAAAAGTAATCAATCCACTAAAGTAAAGCATAAGTTAAAACATCATAAATCTCAAGATACATATAAGGGGTGGTCTCTACAAAAAGGTACAAATCTCTCAACCTCTCCAAAATGAAACAAAAGAGAGGTGGATCACCTATCGACAAGTCCCTCGCTATCTAGCCCGAGGCGATACCTTTCCTGCGATCCCGAGCCTCTCCCGGAGTGGAAGGCTTTGTATGAAAACATAAAACAGGGGGCGTGAGAACTATAATTTATAGTTCCCAGTGGGCAATTACTGACCTGAGCAAAATGCACCACTAGACCCAAAACATAAGCAGGTAAGGATAATAATAAGTAACTGCGGAAAAGAAAGCATATAATAAATGCTATACTACTATGTCACAAGTATATATGATATGAACATGGAGTACATCTACTCTATCATGATCCAATATGCCAAAACCTGTCTAGTATGCTCTAACATGGCACCCAAGTATACTAAATGCAATAAGCAATACTATCAAGTATACTATATGTCCAAGTGTCCAATACATATAGATGTATGCACTATCCTAGCGACCAAGTACAATATATGTCCCAATGTCCACTGAATCCAATTACGATATACTATCAAGTAGTGATTATTACATAAACGACTCCGTGTCGATTTTCATTTCTAATTAAGGACCTACACAAGGTAGTCCAGCTTGTGCCGCCTAACTGCAAATGGTAGCTCCAGCATTCCTTCTCGAGGAATGAGTCTAACCCTCCAGGCCCCTGTAGGCTTTTCAATACTGCACGAGCGAGCATAAGTCGCGTAGGCTAACTCTGGAGTGTCGGCTTGTAGGGAGCGACCCTCACAAGCATGTGCGAGTGAGCACAAATCGCAAGCAAGCATAGTCATCGTCACAACGATCCGGTTATCATGGCTCAACCATGGAAATGATCGCTAGCAACCGATAGGTCTAATCTAATGTCCCAAGTGAAGGTTTAACCATTCATTATGTCCAATGCCCCTTTATGGCATTATATCTCACTATGCCCAAATCTTGTTCCAACACTAATGCCACTTCATGACATTAGGTTTGCTAAGTCCGCACATATTCCAAGCCTAATGCCCCTTTATGACATTATGTAATATACCGAGAATTCGAAAAATAAATATCGAACTTTAATCAAATTAACCAAAGTGCGAGGATGGTACACTTCGGGAAGTCCGAAGGTGTTAAAATAATCAAAAGTGTGTTATGGGAGGTTTTCGAGAGCTAAAGAATAAAAAATCTGCAAACTGCAGATTTTGAGCTCTCGGGGACCGGTCCCTGGTGGGAGAGACCGGTCCCCGAACGCGTGAAAATTGAGAAAGCTGAAAAATCGGCTAAGTCCCAGAAAACCAGCTCTCGGGAACCGGTCCCTACGGGAAGAGACCGGTCCCCGAGAGACCGGTCTCTCTGGGGGAGAGACCGGTTGCGTCGCGCGTAGCCTTGGCTGCCCGCGGGGAAAGCTCTCTGGGACCGGTCCCAAGTCGGGGAGACCGGTCTCCGAGCACGAAAAATGCCCAGTTTGAGCAGCTTAATAACATGAAAGTTGAGGGGCTTATTTGCATTTATGCAACCCAATAGTTAAGTTGAGGGCAATGAGGGCTTTTTCCTCTCATTCTCTCCCTCACACTCCCTCTCATTCTCTTTCTCTTTCTAGAAGATAAGAAGGAGAAGAAGAAAAAAAGGAAAGGAAGAGGAAGAAGGTGAAGAAGAAGGCAAGGAGGAGAAGAAGACCCCTCCTCTCCTTCCCTAGCTTGGAAAAGGAAAGCTTACAAGATAAGGTTTGAACCCTAATCATGGTAGAACCCAAACTAGAGTTTGGATTAAGCTAAGAATGATTTTTATAGAACCTTTAGAGTATTTGAAGCTTTCTTTTGCTTCCTTTTGAGATCAAAACCATGGAATGGTGGAGATGGTGAAGCTTGAAGGAGAGCTTCAACCTCTCTCATGGTAGAATCCAAATTAGGGTTTTTATTTGTCTAAGAATGGTTTTAATGGACTTTCTAGAGTAGATTGAAGCTTCTTTTTTGCTTCCCAAAGAGATCAAACCCTAGGTTTGATGTATGCTATGGAGCTAGGGCACCCAAATTGGGGCTTTTGCTCGTGGGGATTTCTAAGTGAAATTAACCCTCTAGAAACCTAATTGGGGGTGTTTCCGACGCGTTGGTGCGTTCGGAATAGCGTTACGAAAAGTCTATAAAAAGTTATGGGCAAAATGGCCTAAGTTGGCTTCGTTTTGCCGCAGGTGAAGAACGAGGAGTCTAAAAATCCCAAGAAAATCAGCGGAGCACCCTTGAGAACCTACGAGGTGGGTGGTGCTATCCAAACTCGTTGAACTTCCTTCTATGCCTAATGTGTCAATCAATTGAGCATATGTTATGTATATTGTTGCATGCATTGTAGGGTAATTGTGATGATAGTAATGAATGTTGCATCTTGTGAGTACAATATGCCTGATGAAATGTTGAGAACCCTTATAAATGTTTAACCCTATATGTATGCATGAGATAAATGTGAGCACCAAAGTGAGGCAAAAGAACAGAGTGACACAATGAGATATAGATCGAGTGGCATTCAATAATGTAAGGAAAAGTGACATTAGAGTTAGTGTGAGGCAAAGAATCAATGTGATGTAAAGAGTAATGATAATGACTAAAGTTAATGTAAAGTGGGGCATAACGAACATGCAAAGAGTAAAGAACATGATTGCTAGAGATAGCCAAAGGTAAGGAAATGTAAAGAACCATGATTGCTAGAGTAGCAACATAAAGTGATGACAAGAACACTAGAGTTAGTGTAATGACATGATTGAACTTATAATCCTTAGAGTTAAGGATTCGATCATACTTGCTATGAGTTCCGTGCTCGAGGGCGGTTGCTTCCCCTCGGGCGATGCGCTCCAGAGTTTTTACATCACGGGTTGGAGTAAATCCGAGGACGGTCTTAGCGGGAGGAAGCTGAGGGCCCGCGATGATGGACTTAATGTGGGCAAGTTAATGTGGCGAAACCCCCGGGTTAGCCGTGAGATTAAAGAACAAAGAGTAAAGATAAAGAACAAAGAATTTGCATAATCTGCATGAGTTTTATGTTGAGCATACTTCTTGCTTTATTGTTCAGGCATATTAGCATCATGTTATAGATTGGTTACTATATTCAGCTTATCCTTTCTATTATGCCTGAGTTAGTCCTAGTGGGAAAGTCGGTGATGTTGGGGCTGAACCCACTGGGAACTTTGATGTAGTTCTCACCCTACTATTCTACAGGCGAGCGACCGTGGTAAAGGTATCGCACTATAGTCAGAGGCCACCAAAGTTGGGTTATTACATTTTGTTAATAGTTTACCCTTTTATCATCTTTTGTATTTGATGATTTAAGATGTTGATGTATAAAACAAAGAAAGAAAAGAATGTACTGTTTAATTTGAGGCAGTATGATGTAAAAAGAAATGATGAAAATTATGTAAAGAACTATGAATGCAATGTATATGATCTAAATTGAATCATAGTACAAATTGAATGTTAGTTTCCTTTCTCTCACTCATGGCTATTGTTTACCCTCGTGTAAGCCGTTTGTGTATGTTTCCGCTAGTGCACTTTTTTTTTGAAAATGTACATGTGATGAGCCTTGGGCGGACAAGGAAAACTCTGTCCGTTCGGCGTTTGTTTGACGTGCTCGGGCCGGCCCAAATTGGTATCGGTCCCGGGGCGTGACACATTAGCTTGCTAAGTCCAATTCCAAGCCTAATGCCCCTTTATGACATTAGCTTACTATACCAATTCCATTCCTAATGCCCCTTTATGACATTAGCTTACTATAACAATTCCAAGCCTAATTCCCCTTTATGACATTAGCTTACTATAACAATGATGAGTCTAAGTCCAAGAATGCATTGCACTTGTCATTTTCACTATATGAAACATGATCCAATTCCACTCATAGGAGTGCTATCCATAGGCCTAAGCCCAACATTCAAACTCTACTAAACAGAGGTCAAAAAAATACATTATACATAATATGTGTATTTTAAGCATTCTAAAATCCTTAAATATTCTATCTAGCATGAATATGCATGCATTTTCATTTTACGATAAGTAAAAAACCATCTTAGGGATTATTTATCCCGTTTTGGTGAGGTCAAACCCACCAAGTCTCCTCGTAACCCTTCGTTTGCGCCGACGAAGGTGCCCACAAGCCTCCTAGCTCCCTAAAGGTTAAAGTAGGAGCGATATACGAATGTTACGAACAACGAATAGGTTAAATATTAACCAACTCAATAAAAGGGCCAAAACTCACCTATAATGGTGAAAATCCCTCACAAGCTCCAAAGGGGAGCTAGAACCCTTCCAAAGCAACCTAGATAAAGGTTCTAATAAAATCAATTGGGCTCCAAAAGCCTCTAATCAAAAATCCCTAATTTAAACCCTAAATCTCACACTCTAGGGGTTTCTATACAAAAATCATAATCATGATCTAGAGAGGGAAAACAAGCAACTAACCTCAAGAGAAGCTCCAAACCACCCTAGAAATCAGTTAGGGTTGAACTCCTCCTCTCATACAAGCTCCAAACACCAAGCCCAAGCTTTTCCCATGGTGGAAAAGTCACCAAGAAGCAAAAAGAGAGCAAAAGAGGAAATTAAACCTCAAGAACCTCATCAAAAAATAAAAGGAAATCAAAAAGAGGGAGAGGAGGGCTTCCCTACCTTCCTCCTTACTGTTCCAAGCTCAGGGGACCATCAAAAGGGCATGGGGTAAGATATAGAGTTGCAACAATGCAAATACACCCCTCAAAAACTATCAGTTTGCAGTCTGACAAAGTGTACCGGTACACGGGAAAGTGTACAGGTACAAAACCCTGTACGCGCAAACCCGAGACTCGGGTTGGCTGAGAAATTGCATTTGTACCGGTACAACCATTGAGTTGTCACCGGTACACTTTCTGTACCGGTACAACCATCAAGGTGTACCGGTACACAGCCCAGGAAAATGCAATCCGAGAGCAGCCTAAGTCGATCACTTTGGTGACCTTAGCGCTACTTTAAATACTACAATTCTCGGGATACGAGCCATAGGTCGGAACACTATCAACGACCCTCCAGAATATCTGGAAAAACTTATAACACAGATCAAACACTCGAACCTCGCAATTTGCAAAGGTCCAGTGTGTTACAATCCTAGACTTTTGCTTGCATATCGCTCTAATACCACACTATCTGTCACGCCCCGGGGCCGCCAATTTGGTCGGCTCGGGCATGCGAACAGACGCCGAACGGACAGCACCTCCCCTGTCCGCCCAAGACTCCAACAACATGTATATTACAAGCAAATTAACAAAGAGATTGCAAGATATACAAGGTTTGCATGAGGGCAAACAACAACATAACCACAAGTGAAAGCATCGAACTAACTAAACATTTATCCACATACATGTCATTTGATTACATTTGAACCAAACACAAGTAATCTATTACATGTACATTCATTCTTTTCATTCACTTACATCACATTTGCATTTTAACCAAAATAAAAGCTTACATCTTTTACATTTCTTTACATTACTAGTTCAACGTACAAAAGTTGAATATACCAAAATGTATAGGGTATGCCTAAAACTCCGAGGGCCGCTATCTACGGCGCAATACCCTTGCCTCGATCCTCCGCCGCCCCGCTCGCGCACGGATCTGCAGGGTTAGTGGTAATGAGAACTAGAACGAAGTTCCCAGTGGGTTCGGCCGCCGACCGCGCCGACTCGCCCACTAGGTCTATCTCAGGCATATGTAATTCAAGAAACGATAGATTGCGAACCAACTAATGCAAAACTATTACAATGCCTGCAAGAAAACAATCCACAGATAAATAGATATACCAGTACATGATAATTATGCATGTATGTCCTTGTTCATTCATTTTCTTTTCTTTTGGCCTTTACCCAATCATCCCGAGGTACACATGGTTCACCCCGAATCTCACAAACCATAATTCACGTCTACCGGGGGAGGCTACTAGCAGTACTGCCCGAGGGAACAATGACGGGGCGCTCCCCGTGGTGTCTACACTCCGGAGTACACCGCTTGAGGAGGAGCTACCTTCCTCAAGCCAAAGCTAGTGTGACTACGATCCGATCCTCAATTTGAGGAAATCTTGCCAAACCTGTCTCAATGCACAAAGCCACAATGGTCCTGTAGCACACTGGACCTTTGCAAATTGCGAGGTTCGAGTGTTTGATGTGTACTCCGAATTTTTCCACACTTGGTGGAAGGCCGTAGATGGTGATCCAGCCTAAAAGTTCGATCTCTAGAGTTTTGGCAAGTCCTGAGAGTTTTCACTCTTGGGGACCGGTCCCTGATATGAGAGACCGGTCCCCCCCAGAACAGTGCTGCGGCAGGGCTTGAGGCAACCGGTCCCTGGCTGGGAGAGACCGGTTCCCGAACGCATGTTTTGAGAGAAGGGTCCGAGAGATCGGTCCCACGCGGGGAGAGACCGGTTCCCGAACGTTGGATTTTCGAGTTCGACCTGAGAGACCGGTCCCATGCGGGGAGAGACCGGTCCCCCCTGGGCGAAATTGCCTAGTCCGGGCTGATGTAAGAATTGAAATGTTGGGGGACCTAAGTGGATTTTGTGCATGAGGGGGCTTTTAGAGCCACTTCTCCTCTCTCTTTCTCATATTTCTTACCCTCTCACATCCTCTAGAGAGAAAAGAAGAAGAAGAAGAAGAAGAAGAAGAGGAGAAGGAGAGCAAGCTTGGAGGCTTTGGAGCATCTCCCTCTCCCTCATTTTTCACTTTTGGAGGCTTGGGGCTTGTGGTTGGAGCTTGTTAGTGGATCAATCTTCAACCCTAGAAGATTTGGAGCTTGCTTTGAGGCATCTAGAGAGGTTAGTATCTTGATTCTAACCTTTGATTCTTGTTTTGGTAGGTTTTACCATATGAAACCCTAGATTTGGATATTAGGGTTAGATTTGGAGATTTTCAATTTGAGGGCTTTGAGACCCAATTGATTGACTTAGAACCTTCCTCTAGGTTGGATTGGAAGGGTTCTTGCCCCCATTTGGAGCTTGAGAGAGGATTTCGTCACTTGAGGTGAGTCTCCTCCACCTTAGCTTAGGTTGCTTGTTGATTGAGTTTAGGGTTGATCATAAGGTTCATTTAACCCTTATTCCTACATCTTTAGGGTGCTAGGGGGCTAGTGGACACGTTCGTCGGAGCTTACAAAGGGTTTCGGTATCATCGGTGGGTTTGGCTTCATTAACACGGGGCAAAATGGCCCCTATGTTTTCTATACTTGTCGTAAAATATTTTTGAATGCAAATCCATGCTAAATATGAATTATGTGAATTTTAGAACACTTAAAATGCATGCATCATTATGATGAAAATTTCACTCTATATAGTAGAGCCTTATGGATATGCTGCATGCATGTGAAAAGTAATCGCATTAGCGAGGGAAAAACTTGTCTTCTATGTTTAAAATGACTCATATTATGCATTCGGGAACATAGTTACCATGCTTGGACTTATTGAACAATAGTGTCATAAAGGGGCACTTGAAACTAGTAAACTATGAAACTACAACATAGAGACATGATGACATAGTGATAGGCCATCGGACATATACTATTTTCCATGTTGGAGACATGATGACATAGTGATGGGCCGTCGACACAGTTGACTTATATTCCATGTTTTGACATGAGGACTTAGTACTTGAGACATATTGATACGCATGCTTGTCATTGTGCTCATTCGCACATGCTTGTGAGGGTCGCTCCCTACAAGCCGGCACTCCGGAGTTGGCCATCGCAATATGTTCGCCGTGCGGGATTGGGCGCCGAAGTGGATTGCCGTGGGAAAGGCTCATTCCTAGGGTGGGAATGTTGACTACCACGGGGCCATTAGGCACGGTAAAGCCAGACAGCCTTCGGGTGGGTCTTATACCAGACAGCCTTCGGGTGGGTCTTATCAAAGTTGAACTTTAAACAGTCAAAGTGACAAGTGGACATTGACTAGAATAGTAAACAATGACATCTTTATTATTTACATTGTGGACATTCGGTTAGTTGCATACTTATGCATTTACATGTGGGATACTCTTGTGCACATACTTGTAGTAGTTACTTTCTTACTTATGCAAATCATGCTAAGTAGAGACATCATGGTTGAGTAGTATTCATGTTTAATTCCTAGTTGTTCTTACCGCTTTTGCTTATACTTATACATTGACCCCCTTTTTTTGTAGCTTTTGGGCCTAGTGGTGCATTTCACTGAAGTCAGTAATTGCCCACTGGAAACTATTATTTAATAGTTCTCACGCCCCTGTTTCTATGTTCCTTTTCAGAGCCTTCGGCACCGGCGGAGGCACGGGATCGCGGCAAGGGAGTCGCGTAGCTAGTTAACGGGGAGCTACTTTTGAGCTTAGGTGGTTTACTCTTTCTTTTTGTACTAGAGAGAGAGAGATTTTGAGTCCATGTATAGAGAGACCACCTATATACTCTTTATGTTTAGTTTTTGTATTTGGAATTTCCTTTGTACTACTTTATGGCTCTATTAGTGGATTTCAGTTTTATACTTACCCCTCTGTTGCAGAACATAGTTATTTACTTTGCTCTGATATCGTTAGATTCCTTTGTTCTACTACTTTATTTATCGTTTTGTTTTAGACGCCTTGTATGTTTTAGACATATGGCGGGTCTGGGCACGCGCCGGGCGGGCTTCCGCTGGGTCCCGGAGCGTGATAGATTAGTTTGGTATCAGAGCCTAGGGTTGAGTCTTAGTGAACCTAACAAACCTTAGGCCGGTTGGACTATAGGAAATAGGCTCGTGAGAGACGAGGTCTATTTCACTTGTAAGCGAAAGTATCATGATTGGGTATCTTGATAACTCTAGAAAGTGGAGTTAAATTAAAGTGTATAGCTCCTAACTTCGCGGAGGGTTACGTTGGCGGCGGACAACGTAACATCAGGAGTTAGTAGTGAAGCACACTTCATTACTTTCACATGATTTGGGGTATTACCTTCTTGAGTGGGGATTCGATGGCGTGAGTTTACTAACTTACGCTTGTATGATATTGTAGTGTGATGCCGATTACACACTTCCAATCTGCCGAAGCGGATAACGCAGCAAATCTGGAGGAGGTTGAGACCTCCACTACCTCCGGATCCGGCGAGGTCCGAGAGTTGAGGGGCTAGCTTGCGACCCTCACTGATATGGTGGCACAGCAGACTGAGGCAGCGCGCCGACAGGAGGCGCGGATGAAGCGTCTGGAGGATCTCCTACTACAGCAGGCGGAGGCTCGGGAGACTCAGGTCCCTACACCGCCAGCACCGGTCGTGGACGTCGCGCTGAGAGCGCCATCCCCCACGCCCAGTTCTTCGCGAGCAGCACTCGTGGTAGCCCCTCAGGAGGAGGCTATTGCGGCACCACCTGTGCAGAGGCCTTCGGTGGGAGCGGTCTTCCCCGTGATGGCCGAGGGAGTAGAGCGGGACAGGCTGATGGAACGCCTCAATGAGTTCAGGAGGTGCAGCCCCAGGATTTTCGATGGCGAGAAGGTCGACCACTGGATCGTGGAAAAGTGGTTGATGCATATGGAGAAGCACTTCCACAACACCTTCGTGGAGGAGAGAGATCGAGTTTGGTTCGCCACTCATCATCTGGACGGCGAGGCCTATCGCTGGTGGTTGGATCTTCAGGAGAACCCCAACACCGACTTGATGCTATTACATGGAAGAAGTTCAAGGAGCTTCTACTGGCGCACTACTTCTCGACCAGCGTCAAGAGGAAGATGGAGCAGGATCTGCGCAACTTGCGCCAAGGTGATCGGACTGTGGCCGAGTACGAGCGGGAGTTTTCTCAGCTTCTTCACTGCGTGCCTTTCGTCGTGCAGGACGACGAGAACAAGGCTCGCATCTTCGAGCGAGGGTTGCGACCATCGATCTTCCGGTTTGTGCAATCCTCTAACCTCCAAACCTACCGGGAGGTGGTGGATCGCACGCTCATAGTGGAGAGCGGCGCGACAGACGTCCAGGAGCGACGAGATGCGATGGACAAGGGTAAGGCCAAGAGGCCTGCGGCAGAGGGTGCGAGCCAGACGCACTCTAGGAGGCCGACGAAGCATCCTAGGAGCCAGCAGCGAGGACGCGGCTCAGCGGCGCATCGAAGAGGACCTGATCGTCGCCGGCCCTCCCAGTGTGTGATATGCGGTGGCCCTCATCACCCACCGCAGTGTCCGCAGCGGGTGGGCAGGTGCTACGAGTGTGGCCAGGAGGGCCACATCCGTACTGAGTGCCCGAGAGGTTCTTCACCGGCACCGTCGACTGCATCGGCACCGGCTCTACCAGCCGTCAGCCACGGGACTCCGTCAACACAGTACCAGCCTGGGCGGCCACTCGTCCAGCGCCAGAGCGAGGGATCCCGATAGGGCCCGAGTGGGCGTTTGTATGCCGCTCATACTGAGGAGGCGGCAGCAGCCGAGGATGTGGTTGCAGGTATCATTTTACTTGATGGCATTAGAGTTCGTGCTTTATTTGATACCGGTGCATCGCATTTATTTATAGATCGGCTATTTGCCGAGTTGCATGGCATCCCCTTTGGTTTTCTTGTTGCATCCGGGACATGTTGTAGTACCCGACCACACCCTGGATATTAGAGAGTATTGCCCTAGTTGCCCTGTTCGGGTAGGAGATTGGATCATACCCGTAGATTTGCTAGCCCTGCGCAAGCTAGGGAATTTCGATGTGGTCTTGGGTATGGATTCACTAACCAAGTATTATGCCACGATAGATTGCAAGAATCGCACGGTTACTTTTAGAGAACCGGGACAGACTGAGGTCGTGTTTAGAGGATGCCGGAGTTCGCTTTTTGCGATGTCAATCAGCTCGTCTCGAGCTAGGCAGCTGATCAGCCGAGAATGTGTAGCCTACTTGGCTAGTGTTGTGATGAGGGGCAAGGATGACACCCCTAGGGTTGAGGATATTCCGGTGGTACGGGAGTTTCAGGACATGTTTCCAGCTGAGCTACCGGGTATGCCATCCGATAGGGAGATTGAGTTTGTGGTAGATCTCGCCCCTGGGACTACCCTAATCTCGAAGGCGCCCTATAGGATGGCACCGGCGGAGGAGCTGAGGGCACAGCTACAGGATCTATTGGACAAGGGCTTCATTCGACCGAGTGTCACGTCGTGGGGAGCGCCAGTTTTGTTCGTCAAGAAAAAGGACGGATCACTTCGTCTATGTGTGGATTATCGTGAACTTAATAAAGTCACGATCAAGAATAAGTATCCGTTGCCGAGGATCGACGACTTGTTTGGTCAGCTTCAAGGATCAAGTGTGTATTCCAAGATAGACTTGCAGTCGGGATACCACCAATTAAAGATCAAACCCGAGGATGTATCGATGACGGCTTTTAGAACACGGTATGGACATTATGAGTTCACAGTGATGCCGTTCGGGCTTACTAACGCCCCGGCAGCTTTTATGGATCTGATGAACCGTGTTTTCAAGCCTTACCTGGACAGATTTGTCGTGGTGTTCATCGACGACATTTTGGTTTATTCCCGGAGTGATGCGGATCACGAGGAGCATTTGAGGCTTGTACTTCAAATACTACGGGAAAATGAGCTTTATGCCAAGCTGAAAAAGTGTGAATTTTGACTTCGAGAGGTAGCCTTCCTTGGACATTTGATATCGGGATCGGGTATAGCCGTGGATCCTAAGAGGATTGAGGCTATCAAGGATTGGCCGAGACCGACGAGCGTTACGGAGATTCGGAGTTTCCTTGGATTGGCCGGTTACTACCGGAGATTTGTTGAGGGGTTCGCTAAGTTATCTTGTCACGCCCCGCTCCGAAACCACTACCAATTTGGCATGATTCGGCCGCGACGACGGACCGCCGAACGGACAGCACCTCCTCTGTCCGCCCAAGGCTCAACAATAGGAATGTGTACAAGAATTTACCCAGGACTTTAAATTCTAAACATACACATTCAACGAGGGCACAAACAGTGCCAACAACAAGAAGAGCAAGTAATCCACAAGATATACGAGTGAAATAAAGAGAGTACTTTACTAACTATTACAACAGTTGCATTCTTTACATTCACATCATTTTCCAAAATGAGTACATTTAATCCTCAGAATACATAGCTCTCCAACCTCACCTACATGAATCTCTCTCAATACATAGATGTGCTAATGCAAAAGGAAAGCTACTATACTACCACGGCCTCACTGACCGGGCGCGATGCCCTTGCCACGGTCCTCTCTCTGCAGCCCTGAACCTACCACTGGAATTAGAGTGGGGTGAGAACTATCTTCCATAGTTCCCAGTGGGCTCGGCCGCCGACTCTGCCGATCTCCCCACTAGGTCCAAGTGGGCACAAGTAACAACAGATAGATAGGTGGATATGAATCTGAAAACTGTAAATAAATAGTAGGAAAACTATGCTACTATACCCATAATCATAGGTATGAATGCATGCATCATATAATAAAGGTTTGCTACCATACTAACAAATTCGATCCATGTTCGAATAGTTATGTTCAATGACATTTATTAACCTTTAACCTTTCATTTACCCAATCTGTGGCGAGGCCCTAGGGCTCGCCCATAACTCATCTTTCAATCCCAAAGTGGGGAGGCAGCTCCAAGTGCACCCAGGCCCGGAACCGTCTGCGGACCTCCATGTGGTCCGGACCTCCAAGTGGTCCTAGTCGCGCGACACTCTGGAGTACTCGACGACAATCCCCTCCATGTGGGGATTGGATGGCTATACCATCCCAAACGCAGACTGTGAGCTAGATCTATCCTCTCCAAGTGAGGATACAGTATCACTAGGGTCAACAACCCAATCCAATCCTCTCCAAGTGAGGAGGCTCTACAACTAGAGTCAATAATCCAATCGAATCCTCTCCAAATGAGGACGCCCTACACTAGGGTCAATGACTATCGCGGAACCATCGGTTCCCGACATCCATGCAATGCTATTTAGTTTTCTAAATTCATTGTTCACAAGGCATTTTCTAAGGGATCCACCTATCCCTAGGTCCATCGACCTCTAGTGTTATTTACACTATATTAATGCCACTCGTCATCATTTATCATTCGGATGCCACTCGTGTTCTTTAACACTATCCACTACTTCCTATGTCATCAATACCCCCAACGAGTTCATCTCTTTTCTTTCGCACCATAGGATTCACGTCTCGACCCAATCCTCACCTATCTAAATTACCAAGCGTTCCAAGTACACTAGGTTATCAATTAGAAAGTATAAGGAATGGAGCTACTATGCAATCCTACAATGCAACATGAAGAGATGAGATTAAGTGCAATCTAAGACATAGAAAGGAGTTCGAAAGTTTCGGGTGACACCCCCCACCTTTTATCAACGTAGAGGCTCTAGAAACGCTCCTCGTCGAGCTTTACGAAAAGGCTTTAGCCCTCCTTGGTCCAAGGTAATGCCGAAACGACCGTAATTCGCCGATTGCTCCAGGCCCGCTCAACGAATCGCGAAATCGACTTCGCCCCCGCGTTTGGGCACCTATCGATTAGGTTTACAAGGCCTCAAATGCGATCAATCTCATACTTTACAAAATACCCCCATTTGGAGTCCTAGGTTGCACATATAGCAACCCACTAATAAAACCCTAGATTCATGGGATTGATCTACTTAGAAGCATGCTTGGGGTCCATCTCACCCATTCCCAAGCATAAAAACCCGAAAACCCTAAGTTTACAAAGCTAGGGTTTAGTAGTTTACCTCAAGAGCTACACCAATGGGAAGAGGAGAGGGAGATGGAGGTGCTCAACGCCTTCCTCTTGATCTCCTTCTTCTACTCCTTCCTTATCTTCCTCTTCTTTTCCTTCCTCTCCTTCTTGTTCTTCTTCTCCTTCTTTCCTTTCTAGAGAGAAAGAGAGGGAGCAAGAGAGAAATGAGAGTGAGAGAGAGAGAAATGAGAGGCTGAGAGAGGGAGTAGGCTAATATGCCCCTCTATTGTAACAAAATCCACTTTAGTCCCTCTACTTTTCATCTCTCAACCTACTGTCACTGGGCTGTTTTCGCCCAGAGGGACCGGTCTCCCTGACAAGGGACCGGTCCCCGAGAGCTCTCCCTGCAGTCTGGGGACTTTTTCGTGTTCGGGAACCGGTCCTCACCTCAGGGATCGGTCCTTGGGAGACCGGTCTCTCCCAAGAGACCGGTTCCCGAACGGAGAACCTTCAGGACTTAGCCAAATTTACGCTTTCTCTCGCGGGTGTCGCGCACGAGGACCGGTCCCCTCAGCCAGGGACCGGTCGCATCGGCCTTGCCCCGCAACCCTCAGCTACGGGGACCGGTCCTTCCCTCTAGGGACCGGTCCCCGAGAGCAAAAATCTGCTGAGTCCAGATTTTGCCTATTTGCTCTCGCGGACTCCACTCCAAAGCACTTTTTGTGTTTTGGGCATTCTTAACTCCCACAAAGGGTATTCTCTCGACAGTCAGTCGATCCTGGATGAAGTACAATCCTCGGATTTCGAGAATTCACTTCCTCACATATCTACTCCCCTCACGAGGCTCACGTATAAAGGTGTCAAGTTCATCTGGAATGATGCGTGTGAGAGAAGCTTCCAAGAGTTGAAGCAACGACTGACGACCGCCCCGATCCTGACCCTACCTGTTGCTGGAGCAGGGTATGTGGTTTATAGCGACGCATCTCTTAATGGATTGGGCTGCGTTCTGATGCAGGATGGCAAGGTGATCGCGTATGCTTCGCGCCAACTAAAGGAATATGAAAAGAATTATCCTACGCATGATTTGGAGTTGGCGGCCGTAGTCTTCGCATTGAAGTTATGACGCCACTACTTATATGGCGAGCGGTGTGAAGTATACACGGATCACAAGAGCTTGAAGTATTTGTTCACTCAGAAGGAGTTGAACTTGAGACAGCGCAGATGGTTGGAGCTGCTCAAGGATTATGATTTGACTATTCTTTACCACTCGGGCAAGGCTAACGTGGTGGCGGATGCGCTAAGTAGGAAATCTACAGAAAACTTAGCGATGCGTGTGGTTACTCAACCGCAGTTGATCGAGCAGATGAAGCGGTTGGAGTTGGAGGTGGTGACTCCTGACACACCTTTGAGATTGATGACCTTGGTAGTGCAACCTATACTCTTTGATAGAATTAAAGAGAAGCAAGCTTCCGATGTGGAGTTGCAAAGGATTAAAGGTAAAATGGTTGATGGTTGCACCGCCGATTACCTTGTGGATGACCAAGGATTGATGCGTTTCCGTGGGCAGATTTGTGTACCGGCGGATTTGGAAATTAAAGAGAATATTCTTCAAGAAGCGCACCGAGCGCCCTATGCTATACACCCGGAAGGCACCAAGATGTATAAGGACTTGAAGTTGCTTTATTGGTGGCCCGGGATGAAAAAGGACGTTGGCGAGTTTGCAGCTCGTTGTCTAACTTGCCAACAAGTAAAGGCTGAGCATCGATTACCCGCGGAAAAACTTCAGAGTTTGCCTATTCCCGTGTGGAAATGGGAGAAGATCACCATGGATTTTGTGACAGGATTGCCTCGCTCTTAGGCCGGGCATGGTGCTATATGGGTGATCGTGGATGGGTTGACGAAGTCAGCGCACTTCATACCTATTCATACTACTTGGACCGGAGAGAAGCTCGCACAAGTGTACCTTGATGAGATTGTGCGACTTCATGGAGTGCCTACCTCGATTGTATTAGATCGAGACACCCGGTTTGTGTCTCACTTTTGGAGAAGTCTACAGGACGCCATGGGCACCTGACTCGACTTTAGCACTGCTTTCCACCCTCAGAGTGATGGGCAGTCGGAGCGCACCATTCAGACTTTAAAGGATATGCTCCGAGCATGTGTGATAGACTTCCAGGGAGGATGGTCGCAGCATCTATCGATTGCTGAGTTTGCTTATAACAACAGTTATCAAGCAAGAATTAAGATGGCACCATTTGAAGCACTTTATGGATGGAATTGTAGATCGCCACTTCATTGGAGTGAAGTCGGCGAGAGATTGGCATTAGGCCCTGACGTGCTCCAGGAAGCTGAGGACAAGGTTCGAATTGCTCAGGAGCGACTTTTGACGGCACAGAGTAGACAGAGGAGCTACGTCGATCGACGACAGCGAGACTTGGAGTTCCAAGTTGGAGACCATGTTTTCTTAAAGGTCTCGCCGACTAGAGGGATCAAGAGATTCGGGATTCGGGGTAAGTTGAGCCCCCGTTTAATTGGACCGTATGAGATTTTGGAACGGGTAGGTCCGGTAGCGTATCGACTTGTTCTACAACCGAACCTATCTGGTGTGCATAACATCTTTCATGTATCGGTCCTTCAGAAGTATGTCTTCGACCCGACTCATGTGTTGGATGCTACACCTGTGGAGTTGCGGGACGACTTGAGCTTCGAGGAGCAACCAGTGAGGATTTTGGCTCGCGAGGTGCGAAAACTGCGGAATCGGAATATTCCGTACGTGAAGGTTCTTTCGAGCAACCACGAGGAGCGGGAGGCCACGTGGGAGCTAGGGAGCGCGCTGCGGGAGCGCTATCCCCATCTTTTTCAGATGGAGCTTTAAGGTATGTGTTGTCGTTTGAGTTTCGCGGACGAAACTCCTTTTTAGGAGGGGTGAATGTAGCACACTTGACGTTTGCAAATTGCGAGGTTTGAGTGTTTGATGTGTACTTCGAACTTTTCCACACTTGGTGGAAGGCCGTAGATGGTGATCTGGCCTAAAAGTTCGATCTCTAGAGTTTTGACAAGTCCTGAGACTTTTCACTCTCGGGGACCGGTCCCTGATATGAGAGACCGGTCCCCCCAGAACAGTGCTGCGACAGGGCTTGAGGCAACTGGTCCCTGGCTGGGAGAGACCGATTCCCGAACGCGTGTTTTGCAAGAAAAGTCCGAGAGGCCGGTCCCACGTGGGGAGAGACCGGTTCCCGAACGTTGGATTTTCGGGTTCGACCTGAGAGACCGGTCCCATGCAGGGAGAGAGCGGTCCCCCCTGGGCGAAATTGCCCAGTCCGGGCTGATGTAAGGATTGAAATGTTTGGGGAGCTGGGTGGATTTTGTGCATGAGGGGGCTTTTAGAGCCACTTCTCCTCTCTCTTTCTCATATTTCTCACCCTCTCACACCACTAGAGAGAGAAGAAGAAGAAGAAGAAGAAGAAGAGGAGAAGGAGAGCAAGCTTGGAGGCTTTGGAGCATCCCCCTCTCCCTCATTTTTCACTTTTAGAGGCTTGGGGCTTGTGGTTGGAGCTTGTTAGTAGATCAATCTTCAACACTAGAAGATTTGGAGCTTGCTTTGAGGCATCTAGAGAGGTTAGTATCTTGATTCTAACCTTTGATCCTTGTTTTGGTAGGTTTTACCATATAAAACCCTAGATTTGGATTTTAGGGTTAGATTTGGGAATTTTCAATTTGAGGGCTTTGAGACCCAATTGATTGACTTAGAACCTACCTCTAGGTTGGATTGGAAGGGTTCTTGCCCCCATTTGGAGCTTGAGAGAGGATTTCGTCACTTGAGGTGAGTCTCCTCCACCTTAGCCTAGGTTGCTTGTTGATTGAGTTTAGGGTTGATCGTAAGGTTCATTTAACCCAGTTCCTACATCTTTAGGGTGCTAGGGGGCTAGTGGACATCTTCGTCGGAGCTTATGAAGGGTTTCGGTATCATCGGTGGGTTTGGCTTCATGAACACGGGGCAAAATAGCCCCTATGTTTTCTATACTTGTCCTAAAATATTTTTGAATGCAAATCCGTGCTAAATATGAATTATGTGAATTTTAGAACACTTAAAATGCATGCATCATGTATGATGAAAATTTCACTCTATATAGTAGAGCCTTATGGATATGCTGCATGCATGTGAAAAGTAATCGCATTAGCGAGTGAAAAACTTGTCTTCTATGTTTTAAAATGACTCATATTATGCATTCGGGAACATAGTTACC
>NW_017890770.1:31445-35938 GCF_001540865.1 Ananas comosus | reverse complement strand
CAGGAGCGTCAAAAAACAAAATAGAAAACAGAAGAGTAGAATAGATCCACCCAGCGACTCCAAAATGAGAACACTCCACGGTGCTCAGCCTGCCGAGGTTTCGGAACTAACTCGGGTCTCCAGAACAATAAAAAACCCACCCACCCAAACACCTACCTCGAGCAGTTTGTGAACAACATATGGGCTCTGTGGTTCGCCGCGGGCGGCGTCGCACCCAGCCGACGGATGGCGGGAGGCGGCGGTGGCAGCACCGCTGCACAACCGAACAAAACAAGAATAAAAGAATAAACCATACAAAAACTATTAAGATTATAAAAAAAGATATATGCAATATCCACGAATCACAGCACCAATAGAAGAAATACGAATCATATAGAAATACAATAAGAAAATCCAATCAAACACCAAGATAATGATAAATCCGACATAAGAAATTCTTATAATTACACAAAAAAAAATGAGAAACTAAAATCTAATTAGACAAAATCACAGAAAAGTATAAAAATAAAATAAAAAATAAAAAAAAAGATAAAGAAAGAAAAGTCTAAATCAAAACAAGTAACGCAAAGCCAACCAAAACCAATATCAAACGAAAAAGCCCGCTCTCGTTAGGCCTCGGTCGCCCAGCCGGCTCGGTAAGTGCATCGACGGTTGGGACAACGGGCGGCGGCGACAGGTTGTCAGAAACCTGAAGAGCACCGCAGAGTCGGCCGCCCGGCGCGCGGGCAGCCTCTGTTGCCCGTCACAGACGTTGGTTGGCCCTAGTGGTCTAATCATCACTTAGAAAAAAACAATATTGTATGTATTTAATCAAATTATACATAAAAGAGAGACAGATAATTGACTAATCTTTATCTTGAGTTTGCTGAGTTTTAGAAGGATACGATCTCACATATAATTGCAGAAAAAGGCGATACATCGAAGCACTGGCGGCAATATTTCAGCACCCAAAGCTTCACCATTTGAAACTATGCTTGCTTCCTTTGTCAAATAGACAAACTCCACTCACATCTATTATATTTCTTTTTTTTTAATTTGATTAATATTATGCGTAGAGTGAGAAATTTTGAGCTATTCATTTTTATCACCTTATAGATCACTTAAACAAATTTCTAACTTGTGATTAGGTGCATAGAATTTTAAAATATTCAAAAAACTGCTCCAGTTCTGTGTTCTGTAAAGTTACAATTTCTGGACCCTGTTCTGGGCGCCCTAAAGTGAATCCGAATCTTTTGAGATTTTTTGGATCCTGCCTGTTTGCTGTTCGGGTGATCCAGAAACTTCTGGGCACCATTACTTCAAATTAGGGCAACCAAGGCTATTTGACTTGACAGGTTGCATATCAGCCCAAAAAGCTCTGACAGCAGGCGGCGCGCAATCTGGGCGCCCAGATTTTATGGAAGCCCAAAAATGATCTTGGTCAGAGAAAGCGGCGCACGCAATCTGGGCTGTCTGGCAAGAAAGTCAGCACGAGTTTTTAGGCGCCCACAACTTTTGACGGCTCGAATCCAGAGAAAAAATGGCGCATGTCAGAAAAGTTGTCCCTCGAGATCTGGGCGCCCACAATTTCTGACGGCCCAAATCCAGAGGAAGCGGCGCGTGTCAGAAAAGCTGTTCCTCGTGTTCTGTGCGCCCACAACTTTTGACGGCCCGAACATACAAAGTCAAGAAAAGCGGCGCACGTGGTCCGACAGGCAGCTGGCGTGCACAACTTCTGGGCGCCCGGAAACAGGTTTAGGGCGCCCGAAAGTACAACGGACAAAAGCTGTCTGAGACTTTAAATAGATGGTATTGAGGCCCTTCTCTACAGCAACTTGATAGTTCATTTGAGCTTAAAAACTTCAGTGATCTTAACACTCTTAGCTCTCAATTCTCTCTCTAAACTTGAGTGAAATTTGTAGTGAGATTTAATTTTGTAAAAAGAGAGAAAATCAAAGTCTTGAAGCTTGAGAAGAAGAAAGAGTTGATGTGAAGGTTTGGTGCTTGCCCGCAAAAGCATCATCTAGTGGAGATCCAACATTCTCGAGTGTTGAGAAGTTGGCGGGGACGTAGGCAAAGTGCCGAACCTCGAAACAAATTGATCGCGTGCTTTTCGAGTTTGCATTTCTTTTATTTGCATCGGTTTTTTAATTTGTTTTATTATTTGGATCTTTATTTTAGAAACCTAATTCACCTCCCCTCTTAGGTTGCCATTTTAATCCTCAGGTGTGGCGGTGTTTCCTCAACCAGAACTAGCTTGAGGAGAGCAACAGTAGCCAGAACAGCAGCAGCGGCGGCTGAGGATGGTCGGGTTTGGCGGCGGAGGACTGCCGTAGGCCGAGGGAGACGGGGGCGGCCGAGGGTTGAGGGCTCGGGTCACCTCCCTCGCTCGGGCTCAAGTGTGGGTAGAGAAGAAATGTAGTGTGAGGGAGAGAGGGAAAGAGGGACTTTTCTGGTGGCCGGAGGTGGTTGCTGGCTGCCGGGAGGCCCGCGACGCGGGCAGCGAAGGGAGGGAAGGCGGCTGGAGCTCAGATGGGAGGTGACTAGAGCTAGGGTTAGGGCTTCTGGTGGAGGAAACCCTAATTCATACGTATATATAAAAATGTACTTTTGCGTATAAGTCCTCCAAACTCCAGATTTTCATACTGGGTCCCTTAGCGCGTGTAAAATGCACGCACGCACCTCCAAGTGCGATTTCACGCGATTTGGTACATAAAATATAGGGACTTTTGCGAAAACTCCGTTTCGCCAATTTTGACCCGTTCTCGGTAATCACGCTTTTACAGGAAACCCATCCATTGGATTTGCGAACGGACTGTGCCAATGCTTCTGGCACTGTCGAACCATCGAGACCATGATTTTGTTTCACCTGAATTGGTTACAAATTCGTGACGAAATCAATCCACTCTCTGGTTCATGAAAACCATCTGAGATGATTAAAAAATAATAAATCAACTTGATAGCTCAAAACTAGTTGTTCTCATTTGTCTAAATTTAAATTATATATTTAAATTTTAAATTAAAATTTAAATTTTGAATGCAAATTTAAATATCCAAATCAAAATAAAAAAATTTAAGTTTGAAATCAAAATTTAAAAATTTAAGTTTGAATCAAAATTTAAGATTCAATTTAAAAATTTGATTCAAATTATAATCTACTTAATTAGTTAAAATTTAAATTAAGCATTAATCTTCAAAGGACCTACCAAAGTAGTCAGCTTGTGCCGCCTTAAGTGCCCTGTGGTAGCCCAACATCCCCTACTCTTGGAATGTGTCTGTCCGCACTCGCCCCGTGGCTTCTCAATATCCCACGGCGAACATAAGTCGGACGTAGCTAACTCCGAGTGCCGCTGTAGAGGAGCGAGCCCAGCCTAAGCATGTCGAATGAGCACAATGGCAAGTCAAGTAAGGCAAGTCTCAGAAACTCACTCTCATGCCTCTCACATGGCAAGGTCTCACTAGCATACCAAGGATCTTATCCAAAGTTTCAAAGTGACGCTTCCAACGCACACACTTGTTAGTGCCTCTTTATGACACATAAGCATCACAACCAATCATGCCCAATTCATCTGTCCATTATTCCAATTAAAATAATACTAGCTAGGTTCATTTAGCCCCGGGCCATCTCTATTATGGAACATTGGCCCGAAATCTCAATAGTCTAAGTTCCTTCAGCCTCCTAGGCCTTCCAAAAATTCCTAATGACAAGAGTGGCAAATCAAGCTTAAATGCATTGAAGCAAGGTCCCAATTTCCATAATAGGAATCTTAGTGTGCAGCGCAAATCCAGAATGCGATATCACACATGCATGCTCTCTACTACCTAGAGCCCCAAAATTTACTATATGAATCAAGCCAGGCATTTTAAGCATTCTAAAATCACAAATAATACATATAACAGAATATGCATGCTTTTCATTTTGTAACACTTAAAATCATCAACAATGAGTTTCTCATTGTGTGTGCTAGGTCAAACCACCGACCGTCGCGTAGGCCGTCGTTTCGCTCGAACGATGTTGTCTACGAGTCTCCAAAATCACTAAAGTATTGAGCGAGAGATTCCACGGGGCATATTACGATCATTAGCAGATCAAATATTAACCAAACAAATGACAAAAGGGCTAAACTCCGCCAAGAGAAGAAATTCTTCCAAAGCCAAAAGAGAGCTAGAACCCTATCCAATCCAAGCCCAAGGAAGGTTCTAAAACCAACTTAAATACCCAAAAGCCCTAGACAAAAAATGCCCCAAAATCAACCACTAACAATTCCATTCTAGCGGTTCCATTACTAAAACCTTCAAAACAAGTCTAGAGGAAGAAAAATAGCAACAAACACTCCTTAGAAGCTACAATCCAAGCTTCAAGGCTGAAGATGCTCTCTTTGACAACTCCAAGTTCCAACCTCCAAGCACAAAGGAAGAAGAGAGAGGTAGGAAGATCTCCGAGCCACTAAGTAGCTCTCAAAGCTTTCTTCTTCTTCTTCTTTCTCTTCATCTCTCCTTCTTCTTCTTCTTCT
>NW_017890770.1:23846-31420 GCF_001540865.1 Ananas comosus | reverse complement strand
TATATATATATATATATATATATATATATATATATATATATATATATATAAAGATAAAGATAAAGATAAAGATAAAGATAAATATAAAATTGACATGCAAAAGAAAACTAAACATACAATATCAGGATAATGTCGTTAATTCTAAAATCTTTTTTAATAGTACCATTTTATTGCGATAAATCAAGAGATTTGGAAATTTAAGATTAGGGACAAAAATAAAAAATAGTAGAAAGATTGGGGACCAATGTCTAATTAATCCTTAAAAAAATTGTATGTGGGTCCCACAATCCCCTAAAATAGGGGGATGCCTTTTTAGGGTTGGGGTATTTTGCAGCACTATAGATTTTTTTTCCCATCGTAACATTTTATTAAATGTTCATCTACTTCTCCCTCCCCCCATTCTTCTCCCAATACTGCTCGTACGGGCATTTTTCCTTTTCACATGCCTTCCTAATTCTAACCCACCTCTTCGATAACTCATCTATCCTCATTCTCCTCCTCCTCCTCCCAGCCCCCTCCCTTCTTGCTCTCTTTGTTGATTGCCGTCGCCTCTGCCGCCTCACCATCGTCGACCTCCTCCGGGAGCACCTCTTCAACGTCATCGCGGTCGATGGCGGTGAGAAGTGGCAGAGCGTCAGGTGGCGGCGGCGCCACAAACGGAGCTGCCGTCTAGTATACGTATTTAATTAGACACATCTTTTTTTTACCCCTTTTTTTCTTTTTAATTTTTATTTGATTTACGATTTAATTCTCTATGCCTATACCTTCACCTCGCTTGACGGTCCAAGCAAGAATCGCCGCCTCGCCACTGTCGACATCCTATGGGAGAACCTCTTTGCTGCCGCCATGGTCGATGTTGAGAGGAAGCGGTGGAGCGTCGAGTGGCGGTGGCGACACCATTGAGTCTATGTACTAAATTAGGCTCTGTTTTTTACCCTTTTTTTAATTTTTTATTTATGATTTTATGATTTTAAATTTTCAATGCTCATACCTTCTCCTTTCTTGCTGGTCCCGTGTTTTTTGCTCTATGGGCCTTCTTATGTCGTTTGTCCCATTCCCTTTCTCATATAACGTACACCCCCATCCCCTTTATTTTTCTTCTCTGAACTTTCCCTTGCCCTCTCCCCAACAACCTCTTCATCTCCAACACCCCAACAGCCTATTCTTCCTCCTCCCGAACAACCTCTTCTCTTTGTATTTTCTGTTAGGTGGGGCCTGCTCACATTCCCCCTATGTCTCATTTCAAGTGCTGTGCATCCCCCATCCCACTTCTTTCCAGTATCGTACATCTCCCTATTCCACTTCTCAGTGTTCTCCTATGCTCTCACATGTCCCTCTCTCTCTCTCCAACAATCCCTTCTTCTCCATATACTCCCTGCTCCCCACCCCCTCCTCCTCGCTCCTTCCGCCGCCTGGCACCCCCTTCTCCTCGCCCCTTTCGCCACTGCCTTTCTCTCCTCATCTTCTGCCGCCACTTGCACCAGCTTTGTGATAGCTATGGCTGAATCTGTGGATGAGTAGGTGAGCGGACGTGAGCGATGCTCGCGGTGACGGCGGCATGGGGCGCCGGTGGTGGTGGTTGGACAAGGAGGCGATGGATGCGGGGAAGGCTGCAACGAGGATGGAATAACGATGGAATCGGAAGGAGTGGGATGAAGAAGAACAATAATGAAAAAAATAACAGCAGCAACAACAATAGCGATAACGGGAATAATGGAACGATGGATAAGAGGTTTAAGATGTGGTCCCCCTCGGAAGCTCTGCCGAGGAATGGGCGGTGGGGGGTTATGTGTTCATCTGCTACAACAAGGCCATGGAGCAGAATCTTCGAAGGCAACTCTTTAGTATGTGATCAACATCACTCTCTCTAATTAATTCAATTTCTTTTTCTATTCTTTCTTTTTTTCCTTTTCTCTTTTTTCTTCTTTTTTAATATCTCTTTGAGGAAGATAGAATTTTTTTTCGATTAAGATTCAATTTTATGTGTATTTCTAATGTGCATGTTGAATTCAGATGGTTTTAGATGGTTTTGACAGATCAAATATAATAGAAGTACATAATGAAAAATCGGTTGAATTGTAGTTGTAAATGCCGGGTAAAAAAGAAGAGAAAAGAAAGCAAATTGAATGTTCTTAAATCCTGTTCAGCCTGTATCTCACGGAATGTAGGGCCCACCATTCCATTTCACTTACCATCTCTCTCCCCTTTTCTAGACACTTCTCACCCTCTCTCACCCACTTCCTCTTCCCTTGCCCATACCCCTCTCACCTACTTCCTTTCCCTCTTCCATCCACCGTCCCATCTCTCTGATCTGTCGCCAACTCGTCGTATCCGCAAACCCTCTTCCTCTCCCTGTCAACCTTCTTTTTCCAAACCATTCTTTTTCTTTACCTTCTCTCTCTCTCTCTCTCTCTCTCTCTCTCTCTCTCTCTTTTTCTCTCTCTACAACATGAATGGAGGAGTTGGGTGATTGCGTCTAGAAGCAGCTTTTAGGCATATGGCAAGCAACAAGCTCAAAGCTTTTGCTCTAGTGGGAAGCACAAGTGTGCTTTTAGTACGCAAAAATAGAAATTCTTCTTTCGTACTACTGCTTTTGCTGTAGCTGGAAGCTGTGGAGAGGATTTTGATGAAAAACCTACTTTTTTAAATGGCTCTACTCAATTTTAGAAAAACCACACCCCAAAACAAACTCTTTATTACTACAGAGACAAGGTTTAGTAATATAATTTTCCCAACTCGAAAAGATTTTAGTTTGTGCAAGCTCTGATTATTAAGGTTCTTCTCACTTAGTGCATCAAAACCACCCAAATATTAATAAGAAACAAAAAATTAGGGAGAAACTGCACTAAATACCTTAGATAATGTGATAATTACCAATTCTATATTCCAGCTTTCCATCTAAAGTCTTAATAGGAAGAGCGTCAGCAGGGTTCACTTGGAGCTCTTCTTCCTGAGCCTTCAAGAGAGAAGCTTTTGGCTTCTTGTAAAGCGCTTCCAATTCATCATCTACGTGATCCGCAACTCGCATTATGTGCGTTCAAATCCACAATCCACAAAAAAAGAGTATAAAAACCTAAACAATACACCAAAAAATGAATTTTTATACTAACAACTGCGAGAAAACTTTTCTATCAGAAGGAAATCCTAAGAAATCACTAGATTACAAAACTATCGATCGATTTTTTGTTGAGCTTGGTGAGGAATCCAGCGTATTTGAGATTATTCCTCACGAAATTGAAGTCCTCGTTGGATACCTCGATCTCATTGTCGGCAATTTCGGAAGGGAGATTGGGGGGAGGATCACCGTTTTCTTCTTCGTCATTGAGCGGTAAATAGATAGACAATTGCGAAGAAAATTATGAAAAAAAATTCGAAGGGGATGACAGAGAGGTATAGAAGAGTACAACGAGTTTTAGGGTTTTATGCGCGACAGAGAAGAACACGGGAATGGCTCGCTACGTGCGACCGGTTTGGGTGAGTCGATTTTCGCAGATTTGCTGAACCGAACAGGTTTTGCAAGCCCTCTATAGGACATTCTGAAATAATTCCTATGTGTCTTTTTTTATATATACACTAGTTAAGAAATCGTGCGATGCGGCGGGTAGACATTATTATAGTTAGTCACTACGACATGTAAATTAATACGAAGTTTAATATTATAGTTTATACTAAAAAGATGATCTATAATATATAATTTTTGAAAAATACAAACTCACTTATCATCTACAGCTATCATTAATTATATGCATTAATATTTTTAAATATTATTTTTCTCAATATTGAGTAATTAAAAATTAAAGAATGAATTAAAGAATAAAATTAAAGTATATTTTTTTTCTAAAAACATTTAAACCTAATAAGTAAAACGAATAAATTAGTTTAAAATAAAATAAAAGCTCATTACATTATTAAAAAAGATGAATAATATTTTTTTATTATTTTCATCAAGGTATAATTTACAAATAAAAAATAGTAAAAAATTAATTAGAGTGAAAGTACTATATTTGATTTTCTTGGCTGTAATATCTTCATTGTCGTTGCTGATGATGAAAGGGGAGGCCAAAATAAAAAAATAATAGAAAGGTTCGGGACCAATGTGCAATTAATTCTTAAAAAAATTGTATGTGGGCTCCACAATCCACTAAAATAAGGGGATGCCACTTTTAGGGTTTGAGTATTTGCGGCACTGTAGATTTTCTTTTCCTCACCGTAACATCTTATCAGATGTTCACCTACTTCTCCCTTCCCCTATTCTCCTCCCCATATTGCCCGTTCGGGCATTTTTCCTTTTCACATGCGTCCTTGACTCTAACTCACCTCCTCCACAACTCATCTATTCTCATCCTCCTCCTTCTCCTCCTCCCAGCCCTCTCCTTTTTTGCCCTCTTTGTCGATTGTCGTCGCCTCCGCCGTCTCGCCACTGTTGACCTCCTCCGGGAGCACCTCTTCAACGCCGTTGCGGTCGATGGCGACGAGAAGCGGTAGAGCGTCAGGTGGTGGCAGTGTCACTGGCGGCGCCGCCGTCAAGTGTACGTAATAAATTAGGCTCTTCTTTTTTTACCCCTTTTTTCTTTAAAATTTTTATCTTATTTATGATTTAATTCTCTATGCCCATATCTCCACTTCACTTGCCAGTTCGAGCAAGAATCGCCACCTTGCCACTATCGACGTCCTCTAGGAGAACCCTTTTGCTGCCGCCTTGGCAGACGGTGAGAGGAAGTAGTGGTCCGTCGAGTGGCGATGGCTACAACATCGAGTGTATGTACTTAATTGGACTCTTCTTTTTTTTTTTTAACCTTTTTTTAATTTTTTATTCATGATTTTATGGTTTTTTAATTTTCTATGCCCATACCTTCTCCTTACTTGTTGGTCTCGCGTTTTTTGCTCTGTGGGCCCTCTTATGTCGTTCGTCCCATTCCCCTTCTCATATACCTACACCCTCTCCCCTTTATTTTTCTTCTTTGTACTTCCCTTACCCTCTCCCTAACCACTTCTTTATCTCCAACGCCCTAACAGCCCCTTCTCCCTCCTCCCGAACAACACTTTCTCTTGGCATTTTCTGCTAGGTGGGGCCAACTTACGTTCTCTCCATGCCTTCTCTCAGGCGCCGTACTTCCCTCATCCCTCTTCTTCCTAATGTACATCTTCTTATTCCACTTCTCAGAGTTCTCCAATGCTCTCCCATCTCCCTCTCTCTCGCCAACAACCCCTTCTTCTCCATCTACTCCCTCCTCCCCGCCCCCTCCTCCTCGCTCTTTCCGCCGCTGCCCTTCCTCCTCATCTTCTGCCGCCACTAGCACCTCCTCTATGGGTGCCGTGGCTGAATCTGTGGGTGAGTATGTAAGTGAACGTGAGCGATGCCCGCGGTGGCTGTGGCACGGGGCGCCGGTGGTGGTGGTTGGACAGGGAGGTGATGGATGCGGGGAAGGCGGCGACAAGGATGGAATAACGACGGAATCAGAGGGAGTGGGATGAAGAAGAACAATAACCAAAAAAATAACAGCAGCAGCAATAGTAGCAATAACTGGAATAATGGAGCGACAGATAAGAGGTTTAAGACGCAGTCCCCTTAGGAAGTTCTGCTGAGGAATGGGCGGTGGGGGGTTTTTTTCTTTTTTTCTTTTTTTCTTTTTCCTTCTTTTTTAATGATCTTTTTGAGGAAGATAGGGTTTTTTTCGATTAAGATTCAATTTTATGTGTATTTCTATTATGTATGTCGAATTCATATGGTATTAGATGATTTTGATAGATCAAATATAATAGAAGTACATAACAAAAAATTGGTTGAATTGTAGTTGTAAATGCTGGGTAAAAAAGAAGAGAAAATAAAACAAATTGAGTGTTCTTATATCCTGTTTTGCCTGCATCTCACGTCTCACGGAATGTGGGGCCCACCATTACATTTCACTCACCCTCTCTCTTCATTCGTACTACTGCTTTTGCTGTAGCTAGAAACTGTAGAGAGGATTTTGATGAAAAAGCTACGTTTTTGAACGGCTCTACTCAATTCCGAGAAAATCACACCCCAAGACAAACTCTTTATTACTACAGAGACATGGTTTAGTAATATAATTTTCCCAACTCGAAACAATTTGAGTTTGTGCAAGCTCCGATTATTAAGGTTCTTCTCACTTAGTGCATCAAAACCACTCGAATATTAATAAAAAACAAAAAATTATGGAGAAACTGCACTAAATAACTTAGATAATGTGATAATTACCAATTCTATATTGCAGCTTCCCATCTAAAGTCTTAATGGGAAGAGCGTCAGCAGGGTCCACTTGGAGCTCTTCTTCCTGAGCCTTCAAGAGAGCAGCTTTTTGATTCCGCTTCTTGTAAAGCACTTCCAATTTATCATCTTCGTGATCCGCAACTCGCATTACATGCCTTCAAATCCACAATCCACAAAAAAAAAAGCATAAAAATCCAAAAAATACACCAAAAAATATATACCAACAACTGCGAGGAAACTTTTATGTCAGAAGAAAACCGTAAGAAATCAATAGATTACGAACTTATCGATTTATTTTTTGTCGATCTTGGTGACGAATTCGGCGTATTTGAGATTATTCCTCACGAAATCGAAATCCTCGTCAGATACCTCGATCTCATTGTCGGCTATTTCGGTAGGGAGATTGGGGGGAGGATCACCTTCTTCTTCTTCGTCATTGAGAGGTATATAAATAGATTGAAAATTGTGAAGAAAATTGGGGAAAAAAATCAAAGCGGATGAGAGAGAGGAATAGGAGAGTACGAGGGGTTTTAGGGTTTTATGCACGACAGAGAAGAACGTGGGAACGACTTGCTTCCTCCGACCGGTTCGGTTGAGCCGGTTTTTGCAGATTTGCTGAACCGAACCGATTTTTGCAAACCCTCTACCATTCTAAAATAATTCCCACGTGTCTTTTTTTATTTTTATTTTTTTATATACACTAGTTAAGAATCCCGCGCGATGCCGCGGATAGACATTATTATAGTTAGTCACTATGGCATGTAAATTAATATGAAGTTTAATATTATAATTTATATTAAAAAGATAATCTATAATATATAAGTGTTGAATAATACAAACTCACTTGTCATCTGTAGCTATCATTAATTATATGCATTAATATTTCTAAATATTATTTATATCAGTATTGAATAATTAAAAATTAAAGAATGAATTAAAGAATAAAATTAAAGTTTATTTCTTTCTAAAAGTATTTAAACCTAATAAGTAAAACGAATAAATCAGTTTAAAATAAAATGAAAGCTCATTGCAGTATTAAAAAAGATGAATAATATTTTTTTTTAATTTTCATCAAGGTACAATTTTCAAATAAAAAATATTAAAAAATTAATTGGAGTGAAAATACTATTTTTGATATTCTTGACGGTAGTGTCTTCATTATCGTCACTGATGATGAAAGGGGAGGCCAAAATAAAAAATAGTAGAAAGGTTGGGGATCAATGTGCAACTAATCCTTAAAAAAATTGTATGTGGGCTCCACAATCCCCTAAAATAAGAGAAGGCCTTTTTTAGGGTTGGGGTATTTTGCTGCACTGTAATTTTTTTTTTTTTTTTTTTTTTT
>NW_017890770.1:0-23512 GCF_001540865.1 Ananas comosus | reverse complement strand
ACACACACACACACACACACACATATATATCACGAGTATGTCCATTGACACAAAAGAAGCTTGAGCAAAATCCTGCATTATTAACCACCAAAAAAGAACCTAACATTCAACAAAGCCATTCTATATCAGATTGATCCCTTCACTCGTGCAGCCCTCTTCGTGAGGAAAACGTCGGTGAAAACAGTCTTAGACTGAAGAGATGCCTTCAGCAGCTGCAAACCCTGCCCATCATGTGCGTAAAACATATAAATATATGGATCTCTTTTGCGCGCATAATCTTAAAAATATGTAAAATTTTGCAAATATATCTGCAAAATCGATAATTTTATGTGTTTTATTTTTGAAAATCTTACTAATATAAGCCGATGCTCTTGTTAGGGTATGTTGCAACGCAAACTCTTTCTCGTAGATGTCCCTACTATGGAATGCTCCTGCAAATAAACAAGACTTTTCAAGAGTTTACACGAAAATACTGACATAGACGGTTTATTAATTAATTTGCACAAGTTCATGGAGATCAATAAATGCGAGAAAATTAAACTGCCTAAATTATATATTCGTAGAAAACAAATTTCAAGGGATGATGATGTTAGTAATAGATTTCATTTAATCTACTCAGATTCACGATTCACAGTGACTGAATTTGGGTTAAGCTTCAACGAATACGTCTACCTTTGCCCAGCCTCAGTTGAGATGGATTCTTGGGTAAATTAATAATTGCACCACTCAGTCACTAAACTTACTAGCCAACTTTCACTTTAGTCCTCCAACTTTTAAGTCCTTCATTTAGCACTCCTAACTCTTGACTGCATTACATTTTGCTCCGTATCTTTATTTACTATTGAAGAAAAAAATTGAAATATATAATAATAAACTGTATTATTATTGCCTACACTTGATTGTGAAAAGTATAAGGTTGGGGTGCCCAAGGGGCAATTAAGCCAACAATTATTTCCTACACCTAGCTAGTGCCTCTCATGTGCATGTTGAGCACCATGCATGTATTTATATATGGACTCTTAATCTCATGTCTCATATTTTAGTCATACCACCTATTAACTTACATATTTTATATGTAGAAATTGAGCAATAAGATTAAAAGTATAAGATGTAGGGCTTAATAGATGTTAACTGACTTGAACCAATCCAAAAACTTTTTTTTTTATTTTTTTTTGAGAGACAGATAGCACGCTACCCACTTCGTTTATTTCATTTAGAAATAAACTTAGCTGGAAATGTGAATCAACTAGGATTCGAGAACCTGGGACCTCGGGTACCAATCACCAAGCTCTTTGCAACTGGCTCTAGGGAACCAATCCAAAAACTTAAGTTAACAAATGGAGATACTCTTACCCACTAAATAAAGTCCACAATTCTTGTTCTATTTAATACGGGACTACTAGGTGCTATTGGGCTTCTCTATGAATAATCCCTCTAACATAGAAAAACTATTAAACAGGTGTTGTTAAAAGCTGAGTTACACTGCCAAGAGTTATATAATTCTATTTCATCCAAACACCTACACAGTTTTGTAGTTTCAATATGTTATAGGCATAAGGATTGGACCCACGTGTTATTCTCATTAGCTCTTCTTTACAACTTCTCTTGATTAATTTACAGCTCCAAGTTGCCAGGTTCTGGTGCTGCAATTTAGAATATCACTTAATTACCTAAATCTGAGATAGATGTTGGCATTCGGTTAAATCGAATCGGGTACGCCCATAAGCGGGTTCGATCCGACGGATATTATGTTATCTAATTGGATTGGAATTAATCTCGCTTTCAAATTGAAAAGTTAGTTAGAGATAAATCCTAGTCATATTAGGATAACAATTAATAACCGATTTGGCCTTATCTCTAAGCCATAAGGATTTTGGAATCCCTTATAAATATGCGGGCGATCCCACATAACGTAATATACGGAAAGAACAGAAAAAGAGAGAGAATAAAAAAAAATAATAGAGAGAAACCACATCCTCCATTGACCTATTATTCTAGAGGGACTTGCACGGTGGATTTGCGATCGCGCTCGTTTGTAGTTCGATCCACCGCGAGTTCGGGGAGTTAGAAGATTTTCAAGGAAGATTCAAGGACACGTAAATTAATCTATCCGATCCGGCTCGAATCGCTTCCGCAAAAGGTACGAACGAATACTTCCGCTGCGTTCTACAATAGAAGTGAAAGAAAAAAAGGAAAGATAGAAAAGGTTAGAAGAATAATGGAACCTCTTTCATGCCGAGCTCCATGGTCTTCTCCTAGAGCACGCTCAAGTCCTTAACATTAATTACAGGTGTTAAGCAGGGTGATGCTTGATATAGTTGACATGGGTCTGATGTAGAGATCATCCATTATGGTGTACGTAAGCTCCCCCTTCACTACTCCTAAACCATTTTCTCCATTACTATTCTCGCCCGTTACCTCTTGTGTCATGGTATTCTTGCATGAAGGGCATATGTAGTCCCACTAATATTCGTGACATAGTTGTAGCAAGAGGACTTATAATTATAGGAGCACCTATAGTACTTTTCATTTGTACTCGACGATGATGCAGAAGTAGGCAAAAGGAGTACTACGCCATTTTCTGAGAGCGAAGGGACTGATACTGTCACGCCTCAAGCTCCGCCAATTTCGTCGGATTCGGGCCACGTCAACAGACGCCGAACGGACAGGACCTCTTCTGCCCGCCCAAGGCTTAACGCAGCAAGTATAATTAAGCAATCAATCAATGAGATTTACAATTATATAAGGTTTGCACGAGGGCAAGCAACAATAAGAATGAAAGTTCTAATCTACTACAAGCAACTACATACATAATATTTGATTACATTTTAACCAAATATAAGTAAACTAAAACTATTACATTCATTTTACTTTCATTTATAATTTCTTTACATCATAATCATCCGACCCAAAATATATGATTGTTTACAACTTTTACATCACTTGATCAACAAAATGAAAGTTGATACATGAACAAAAGGGAATGACTATAAATATAAATACTCCGGTGGCCACTAGCTATGGCGCAAGACCCTTGCCTCGAGCCTCCGCCGCCCCGCTCCCGCTCGGATCTGTAGGGTTAGTGGTGTGAGAACTACAACGAAGTTCCCAGTGGGTTCGGCCACCGACCTCGCCGACTTACCCACTAGGTCTATTCAGGCATAAGTATTTCAAAGAAAAAAAAATAGTAACCATACTAATGCTAATACTATGCCTGCAAGACAACTGTCAACAGATAGATAAACATATGAATATTGAATATGCATGCATACGCTTTCCATAATTTACTTTGGCTTTTACCCAATTATACCGGTTAACCTTGTTAACCCCAAAAACTCACAACCCGAAATCTCTATTGTTCGAGGAGGCTCCAAGCACTTTCGCTCAAGGGATCGTCTTCGGGGCCACTATCCCCGTGGTGACCTACTCCGTAGCGCACCGCTTGTGGGGGAGCTATCTCCCTCAAGCCAAGACTTATCGTGAGTATCGATTCAATCCTCAACTTGAGGACGTATAGCCACAATGTCACAATGCCACAATACTATAACAGGTTTTTACCTTGTCATATATGCTACACTCTAGGCTACACTTACCATAATGCCACTAATGGTTAAACTTTATTTAACGATTCATTTCTTAATGCCAATCTTGTCTCTATTGTCAATATCATCTTTGTTTACTATTATCATAGTCCAAGTCTCACATTCACACATGTATAGGGTTCCAACAAACATGTCCTCTATGGTTCATATCAATCATTATGTTCATCTACGTTAGAAGCATATAATTGAAGTCCAACCAACATTCACATGTAAATTACCCTATTATGCATGAATGACTATTGACACATATGCTCAATAAAAGGTGATATAGACATAAAGGAGAATCAAACGATTCCGGAGTGCACCCCCCACCTCGAATAGTAGCAAAGGAGTTGGGGTTCGATTCTCGTGATTTTTGGACTCCTATTCCGCGTGCTGCGGCGATCTATACCAAAATAGAGCAAAATTAGGCTTTTTACTAAATATCTTTACATAGACTCTTCGTTTCCCCGAACCGAGTCCACCAACGCGGCATAAATACCCCTAATTAGGTTTCCACAAGGTCAATTTACCTCGAAAACAACCTAGGACAAAAGTCCCAAATTTGGTGCCCTAACAATGTCACCATAGCAATCTCTTGGTTTGATCTCTAGAACAAGCAAATGAAAGCTTGTTAAGCCTCTAGAAATTCTCTAATACCATTTCTAACCCATTTGAACCATTCTTCGGGCATCTAGAGTTAACCCTAGAAGATCGCCATGAGAGCACATGAAGCTTCTATGGATTTTCATGGAGTTTATTGCTCAAGAGTGCTTCTAGCTTTGCAAGAAGTCCTAAACCCAAAGATTTAGAGTCTAAATCCAAACCCTAGAAGTGTTCTTGCATAAAACTCACCTTAGTCCAAAGCACTCCGAAGGTCCACCTTGTAGGAGAGCTTCTTGACCTTTTAGACCTCCAAAATCCACCTCCAAAGCCTTCTCCTCCTACACCTTCTTGCTCTAGGGAGAGATTTCTAGAGAGAGAAAGAAGGAAATGAGAGGGAGGGTGAGGTGCTGTGTAAACAGGGGAAAAGGGGTGTGTTGGGTCATTTATAGGTTGCAACAATAGCAACCAAGCCCCCCCAAAAACTCTTATTTGCAACAGACCTCAATGTTGCTGCCAGACCAAAGTGTACCGATACAGGCAGGGTGTCACCGGTAACACAACTTCGCAGAGAGCAAACCCGAGAGCAGCCTTCTCTCGGTCAGCGGTTTAGTACCGGTACAACATTGATGTTGTACCGATACACTTTGCCCAGACTGTAGTTTTTTTTGCATTTTTTCGTTTCTACTTTGCTCCAATCAATGCAAAAACCTTTCTAAATCTTTTAAACTCACTTTTAATCCTTCCAATCTTGTTGGAATGCCAATTGGGACTTGCCCAACTATTTCTCTTGGATGCTTTAGTCAATTTGGCTAAAGTCCAATGTTCTCTACCGGGGTTTCGATATATTACAGATACCTTCGGGTTGAGGAGATCGACCTTGGCTTGATCGGAGAGGAAGTAGGTAGAGTCGAGGCTCTCTAAGCTCTGATGCATGTTTGCGATGCTTCCAACCATGGATTCCTTTGTTATGAGCTTTATAATGGTCCCGACTGGAAGCGCGACGAGGCTGAATAAGAAGTCGACCATGCACGTCTTTTTCGGCTTCGGCGGAAGCACTTTGTTGGCTTTAGCGTCGACTAGGAGCTTCATACTAAGCTTTGTGGTGCTGGTCATGTTAGCTAGTTTGCAAATTAAAGGTTTATCTGTAAAAAGAAATAATGATGTAATCGATTACATAATTCTAATTAACAATCAAAGAACCAACATAAGCCAAAAAAAGGACCGGAGAAAAGCAGAGAGCTACAAGGAAATTTTAATTTGAAGACATAAACATAATGATTGAGGAATATATGGTACAGATTGCAGAGGTTGATCTTCATCTGAGGGAACATTTGGATTGATGTAATCATAGTTCGGTTGTGTTGGTGCCGAAAATCTCCGATCCTCGATCGGGTCAAAGGTCTTCCTCGGGGAGCGTGTCGGGATGGAAACGGCTCTTGATACCGACCCTCGAAGTTTGTGCCCTTTAATCGATCAAGCGATTCGGCTGATGAGGGATCGGACCAGCCGGGTTCGAAACTCTACACTAAATTTGGTTTGGTTGGATGAGCCGAATGTACGGGTAAAGTAAGAACCGAAGTCGGCCGAGGTGCCGAATGACTATAGAACAAAGAAATGGATCGGCTTGAAGAGTCGAATGCCTTTATATTCACTGATAAGAAGTACATGGGTTGAGTGTGCTGGATGGCATGCAGACTCGGTTGATCTACTTAAAACTACACCTAGGAAGAACAGTAAATGCGGGAAAGAGAAAATTACAAGTAGACTACTCCTAAAAACTATAGAAAATTGCGAGGAATTAAGGGTGGTCTTTTGTTCACAGGGAAAAGACTCCTTTTTAGGGCGTTATTGACCTATTTATAGATCGCCCCTTGTGATCAGTTATTATTTGTGCATGGTCGGCCACTACTCCTGATTCTCCGGACCACTTTCAGCCCACTTTCAGCCGATCGGAACCACTTGCAATTGCTTGCGGTTACTGTAACATCTCTTAATTGGCGCGACGGTTTCTCTTCCAGTGCTCCTGGTGTACGGCAAGATTGATGCTTTTGGAGGGAATACCGGTGTACCATCTATTCCCGCCTAATTGGCTCAACAATTGCCCTCTCGGCAGCTTTCGAAGTAAGGCTTTGGTAGCTGGCGTGATCCGAGGCGCACGATTCAAATAATATGGTTTCATCTCAACCGTTCGCTTTTTTCTATTGTTAATATCTTGCCGTCGCTTCGGTAGCAATCGTGATCCGAGGCGTGGTTCTCGATCCAATCAATTTCAAATTCTCTGCACGACTTCATCTTAGCCGTCCATTAATTTCAAATTCTTTGTACGGCTTCATCTCAACCGTCTGCTCTTTCTTTATGGCCACAATCCTGACGAGATCCGTGGCGTGGCCTCCGATATTGTCAGTTACAAGTGTCCCGTACGGTTTCATCTTGGCCGTCTATTACTTTCTCACAGCTGTGATTCCATTATTTCTTTTTGTCTTATGTGCGGCATTAATTAGGTCATCTTAATTGCCACCGTCTTTTCATCATTATAGCCGACCTCAGAAATCGAATTCGACGCGACGGCTCTTCTTCCCTTCCTTGTTAAGCTTCTCATTCCTTCTTATACTAAGAATTTGTCTTCCTTGTCCCTTTCTTCTTCTTCACCATCTCTATTCTTCATTTCTCATTCACAGTTTCTGCTCATTCCATAGTTTCTTTTCGCTTCGAGTAATGGCGCCGCTCCCGTCTTTATCTACTCATCCTTCGCTGGATTATACTTTACTTAAACCATATCTCTCTTTAGACCCCACTAGATTAACCTTGGGTCCCTCCTTTACTGAAGATCCAACTCCTGATGATTTTCCTTACCTAGTGATGGTCTTCCATTAATGGCTAAATCCATTCATCTCCACTCCTGGCATTCCTCGACTTCGACAGAAAAAAGTCTTCGAACTTGGCCGAGTATTTCAGATGCTTACTTGGATTGGTTGGACTGAGTGGAGGCTGTTTATGGTGATTCTTGCAAGGAGATCGGGATTTACGAAGCTATTCCGCTATCTAGGAAGCCTCCTTTAGCCTACAACCTTCTGTTAGCTTCTGCTCTCTGTTTTTGGTCCTCTGTTTCTAACGTTTTTCTTTTCAGAGGAGGACCTATTACTCTGACTCTTTTTGACGTAGCCGCTATCGTTGGACTGCGTCCTCATGGAGTTACCATCTCTATGGCTTATAATCCTGATGGTGTGTCTGACTTTGCGGCTCATCTCGACCTCAATGACTTGGCTTACTCCAAGTTCCTCCGTAAGTTTGCAGGCGAATCCCCTGCTCCTGTCACTAGGAAAGAACATACAGCGTTCCTCCTATATTGGTTATGCCATAATCTCTTCTGCACTCGTTCGCAGAAAATCAATTGGGACTTTGTCCCAATCGCCATTGGTTTATCTAACGACGATAGATTAGCTCTAGGGCCTTATTTTCTTGCCTTCGTCTATGGGGAATCTTTGATTCCATTAAACCACTACCCTCTGGAGATGGTGTAATAATCAGCTCGGGTTGTGGTGTTTTTTGATTTTTGCAAATGTTTCTGCAAATTTATTTTCATAAATTGTGCCGAGAACCTCTAGATCTAGACTCGGCTGCTCATTTTGACTCTTATCGGCTTGCTTTCGGCTGTCCTCAGCCGTTAACATCAGGCCACCATCTTGATTTTATCACCTATTTCAAAACCTTTTATGAATCGGGTCCTCATTTCCTCATTTCTTGGTCTCCTCTTGCTAATCGTGTCACCGGCCCACCTTGGTTTTTAGCTAGGTATGAGGCCATTCAAGGTGAAACTGCTTCTTCCCGTGCCGGCGAACATTCAGATGTTTGGTACTTTTTTTTGGCTACAAGGGATTTGCACATTGGTTTGAAATCGCGCTTGAAACTACTACCCAGTACTGAGGTTTACTCCCCCCAGTTCGCAGCGCGTCAATTTGGATTTACACAAGCAATCCCTGCTCCAGCCAAGTTCTTTACGGCCAATACTGTCGTTTATCATCCTCCCACCAAAAGTATAGTTGATGCTGATCGAATTTCGGCCATGGGGAATCGTCTTCGGCGATTCTTCAAATTATTATGCTTTAGGCCGAATTGTACAGGAGTAGTAGGTTTCCGCTATACCATTAATTGGGATCGTTTTGTCAATATCACCTTCAATTTGTCTACTTCGCAGGCACACCGCAAAACTATTCACCCAATTGGTACATCTCTTACTTATAGAAAATTTTCTGTTCGACATAATTCTTGCTTATTTATTTTTTGTTTACAGTGCCTTTTCCAAGGAAAGGTCTTCCGGACGATACCGCCGCTTCATCTGTACTAAAAGAAGAATCGGAAGAGATTTCTGATCATATCTCCGATATCCCTCCTTCTTCTGTAATATACTCTGCTTTTCTTTTGATTTTTCTTTTCTTGGTATATGTAATGCTTACTTTTTCTTTTTTTTGTAGTCAATTCCGGTTTCTCCGTCGGTCCCAGCTTCAGAGAAAAGGCCGACGGAAGCTACACAATCTACTCCTCCGCCGCCTTCAAAGATGCGCAAGTCGGTCGTCAAGAGATCGCGTTCGTATTCCGAACAAGCCGAAAGCGCTCCTTCGGCTGACGTTTTAAAGAAAAGAGCCGAAGATGTACCTTCGGTTACGATTCCAGAAAGAAGAGCCGAAGAAATATCTTCGGCTGATGCTCCAAAAGAAGGAACCGAAGTACCATCTTTGGCTGCTGAAAAAAGCTCTGTTTCTAATGAGTCGGTTCAGATTGAGGTAAACCAATTTAGTTATCTACACTCAATCCTTTTGTTTCTTCATCTATTTATCATTTTTTCTTAATAAACAGTCTTCTCCTGAAAGAATCCATTTTGCTCCTTCTTTGAAGACGCAGATGGATATGCAACTTCGCCGAGAGGCTCGCCTCATAAAGAAACAAGAAGCAGAGAAAAAGAGGGCAACTCAAGAAATGAGCCAAGAATTGCCAATAAGTGGTACAACATCACCTCTTTCTATTCCAATACCAGCAACAGAGGGAGAAAAAGTAAATGCATCTTTGGAAGAAGGCGTTAAAGGAGCACGAACCGAGCCTTACTTGACTCCTGAAGCTTCTTCGTCTGTTCCAGAAGATCCTCTTTCTGCAACTCTTCACTCTCTCTTAGTTTCGAGTCCAAATTCTAATGAAGGAGATGATTCAACTACCATTGTGATGTCGTTATACACTCAACAACAATTTGATGAGTGTCTACGATTATATAGTCAAGGTCTCCTATATTTGGCTCAGAATTCAGAGCAATTTGATCGGCTGTGCGCTCTTTCACTTGACTTAACCGATCAACCAGATATTTTTTCTGCCGGCAAATGCTTTGTGGAAATCTTATCATCTCAACTTTCTTCTTTTTTGTCTCGGCAACAATCTTTAAGTGCTGAGCTTTTATCCCTTGATCAATATTTTTACCAAGTTGATCATTTTAAGAAAACTATACCTGAAGTAGCGGCTCCTATTACTGAAGTAAGCCGTGAAGACCAAACTTTAGCAGATCAGGAGTTGGCTTTGCAGCAGCGAATTTCAACTCTTAAGGAAGAATTAGCTGCAGCCGAATCAACTCTAGCTCGTACCTCTGAGCGTCGACTCCTCCTACAGGATCAGTTGAAGACGAAGAAGGATGAAGGGGTAAAGCTTCAAGACAAGCTTACCCAACTTTATAAAGTGCATCCTTTAATGAAGCGTAGGAGAAAAGCAGCCGAGACTGCCCAAGCTAACCTTATAGCCGAATGGAACCAACTCAAGGATTTACTATCTTGATTCGGCTTGTAATCCTCTAACTCTGACTTTGATTATTCTCCCACATGGATAGGTAATACTTTTTCAAATATTTTCCATTAATTGATTTTTTATTTTCTAACCCACTTATCTTTTTCAAGTAATACGCGTTTCCCTTTGTGATTCTACTGATTTGAAATGGTCCTTCCCAATTTGGAGACCATTTTCTATATACTCGGTCTTTCCGACCGATTGAAAAAATAAGCCTAAGAACCAACTCACCAACTGCAAATGACTTAGCTTTAACTTTTTTATTATATGCATTGCGTACTCGGCTTTGATAAGCTTGCAAATGGTTCAATGTCATCAACCGAGTTTCATGTATTTCTTCCATTTCTTCCTTCATCAAATTACTATATTTATCAGCCGATAGTTCTTTTTGTTTTTCCACTCTTAAAGAAAGAACTGTTATTTCGGCTGGTAACACGGCCTCATGGCTGTATACTAGCTGGAATGGAGTCATTCCTGTTGACGTTTTTACCGAAGTTCGGCATGCCCATAATACTTCGGAAAGTTTTTCATTCCATTTCCTTGGATACTTTCCGATATGTCACTTCATAAGATTATAATCACCTTATTTGCTGCCTCAGCCTGTCCATTTGCTTGAGCATAATAAGGAGGCGAATGAAGTAGCCTTATCTTCCGAGACTCGATGAATGGAACGAACTGTCCTCCTGTGAACATTGTTCCTTGATCGGTTATAATTGTTTCGGGAATCCCGAAGTGATGAATTATGTAATATTTGACGAAATCAATGATTTCTTTTCGAGTGACCAACTGAGCGGGTTTTACTTATACCCACTTCGTAAAATAGTTGACAGCCACTATTAAAAATTTATGACCAGCCGAAGAGTTCGGCTGAATTCTCCAATCAAATCCATTGCCTAACCTCGAAAAGGCCAAGATTTAATTATAGCATACATCTCAGAAGCAGGAACTCTCTATACCGAACCATGAAATTGACAATCTTGGCAACCCTTAGCATATTCTATGCAATCTTGATGCATAGTCGGCCAATAATATATCCTAAGTGCCGAATTGTCCATTTTAATCTTTTTCCTGCTAAATGGGCTCAACATAAACCCTTATGTGTTTCTCCCATCACCAATATAGCTTCTTCAGGCCCTAAACATTTTAATAATATTTCTTCGGCTGTTCTCTTGTAGAGTTGTCCATCTAACAAACAGTAGTTGAGTGCTCTTCTTGGAATATTATAGTCGACCTTTTTGTTGGGATCTTCTAAGTATTCGATTATGGATTTTCTCCAATCATCTTTCACCTCTATGGGAGTAATAATCGGTTCTCGGACATGAACCGAATGCAGTAGTCTTTTTTCTATTTCTATTACACCTCGTTTCGGTTCTCTATACCCTGAAGCCAATTGGGCTAATTCATTTGCTTCCTCATTTTTCTCTCTCGTCAAATGCTCAAATTCAATTTCTCCGAAGCTGCAAAGCAATTCCACTGTTTTTCTTAGATAATTTTGTAAATTCTGATTTTCGCATCGGTATTCTCCACTGACTTGTTTGATCACCAATTGTGAATCACCGATGACCTTGAGTGACTTAACTTTTAATTCTTGTAAAATTTCAAGGCCAATTATTAAACCCTCATATTCGGCTTGATTGTTGGAACAGCCGAAATCTAATTTGAAAGCAAACCGGCAGCTATACCCCTCAGGAGACTGTACAACTATTCTAGCTCCTGCTGACTCGGCTGTTCTTGAACCGTCAAAGTAAAGTATCCAAGGTTGACAGCCGACCAAATTTTATTTCGGCTCTTCAATTTCAACACATGGATGATCAGCTAAAAAGTCGGCTATCGGTTGTCCTTTAACAGCTTTTGCCGGGACATACTTGAGAGAGAATTCGGATAGTGCTAACATCCACCTTCCAATTCGTCCTCTCAATACTGACTTAGATAACATATATTTTACCAGATCGATTTTACCTACTACCGATACTTCTGTTGGTAAAATATAATATCTTAATTTTTTACAAGAGTAGTATAAGGTCAAACATAACTTTTCGATAGCTGAATATCTTTTTCCGGTATCTAATAATCGTCGGCTTAGATAATAAATGGCCTGTTCCTCTTTTCTTCATTTTCTTGGGCCAACAAACATCCCAAATTCTCCTTCGCACCCGAAATGTATAGTTTCATCAGCTGTCCTTGTTTAGGAGGCATAAGCACTGGAGAATTTGTTAAATATTTCTTTATAATTTCAAATGCTCCTTGTTGTTCTTCTATCCAAACAAATTCTTCTTTACTTTTTAGCCGAAGTAACAGAGTGAAAACCCCTATTCTACCAGCCAGATTCGATATAAATCGCCGCAAATAATTGATTTTCCCCAACAAGCTTTGCAACTCTTTTTTGCTTTTTGGTGGCGGCAATTCTGATATAGCTTTCGCCTTATTTTTATCAATTTCAATCCCCTTTTTATGTACCAAGAATCCCAAGAAATCTCCTGCTGAGACTCCAAAGGCACATATTAAAGGATTCATCTTCAAATTATATCTCCTCATTCTTTCAAAGGCGAGCTTTAAATCGACCTAATGTTCGGCTTGTGATTTGGATTTTACAACTATATCATCGATGTAAACCTCCAACATCTTGCCGATCGAATCATGGAAAGTAAAATTCATTGTTCTCTGATAAGTAGCTCCGGCATTTTTTAAGCCGAACGGCATAACTACCCACTCAAAGGTTCCAATAGACCCTGGGCACCTGAAAGCCGTTGTAGCTAAATCTTCTTCAGCAATATAAATTTGATTGTATCCAGCATGTCCGTCCATAAAGGACAGGATCCCATTACCGGCAGCCGAATCTACTAACATATCGGCTATTGGCATTGGATATTCATCTTTAGGTGTAGCCAAGTTTAAGTTCCTAAAATCAATGCAAACTCTAAGTTTACCATTTTTTTCCGCACTAGAACTATATTGGATATCCAATCGACATAACGGGCCGCTCTAATAAATCTGGCCTTTAACAGATTTTCGATTTCATTTTTGATTTGGAGTACAATACTCGGTTCAAACCTACGAGCCGACTGTTTATAAGGCTTATACCCTTTTTTAATAGGTAGCTTATGCTCTACAACTTTTCGGCTTAGTCCTAGCATTTCCTCATAACTCCAGGCAAAGCAGTCCTTGTACTCCTTCACCAATGCTTTGAGCTCCTCTTGTTGTTGAGCTGAAAGCTTAGCACTAATATAAGTTGGTTGTTTGTCTTCGTCGGATCCTAAGTTTACCTCAATTTATGGATCCTGTGTTTCCAACTTCTTTTCATCGACTTTGATAGGCGACTCTTCTAAGTTCAATTCGATTGTTCGCCCTTTCATATCATATGATATTTCACTATCGGCTGTAACAGCCGACTTCGTCATATTTTTCGAATCGGCTTTAACAGCCGATTTCACTGTATCATCATCGGCCGTCCCAGCCTTCTTGTTGCACACAACGTCATCGGCCAGCTGGGCCGAATTTATCACACAGCCGATCTTGTCGATCGGCTCTTTTTGCTGAAGCTCCTCTAAAGCTTCGGTTCCTGATTCCTCACGTTCCATTTTAGCCAACTTGGTGGCTCTTCGACTGCCACAATAGCTCCTTCATCTCTAGAGAAAATCAGTTGAACTCCTTCTTCAGTAACTCTTACGAAAGAGATTTGGTCTGGGTCAGCATCGGCCCAATTGATGTGGCCGATCTTTTCTAAGTTGATGTCAACCATTTGGGGCCGTCCTTCGGCCCGAATTTCTTCAACTTTATCTCCTATCCACTAGAATAATTTTTCGTGGAGTGTGGAAGGTACGCACTCGTTTGCGTGTATCCAATCGCGTCCGAGTAATAGGTTGTAGTGGCTATTTGCATCCACTACAAAAAATATAGTTCGTAAAGTTTTCGAACCTACCGTAATCTCGGTCGTGAGCACCCCTCGAGCTTGTTGACCGCTTCCAGTGAAATCGGTCATGATCATATCGGTGGGCTTCAACTCATCTTCGTCCTTGCCCAGCTTCTTGAAGAACGAAGTGGGCATGACATTGACCATCGCTCCGCCATCCACCATGACTCGGCCTACTGGCCGACCTTCGATTAAGGCCCGAATAAACAAAGGCCTCACGAACCTCGTCTGTATGGCCGATGGTTTCTCGAAAACCACCGCATCGGTCGGTTTGGCATCCTCTAGTTGTAATTGGGCCACATTGAGCCCAACTTCTTCCTCTATCTCCTCATACTCAGTATACTCTGCTTTAAAGGACTGCGACAGAGTATAAACCATGTTGACATCGGCTGGTCCTTCATCAGCCGATTTTTCTTGAATCCTTTGTTTCTTTTCTTCGGACTCCTTAGCCGTTTCGGCTGAGGAATCGCTTTCCAACCGTACCTCCCTCTCCTTAGGAGGCTATCTCTCTCATTTAATGATTGTCTCGAGGGAGGCTATCTTGTCCTCTAACTCCCTCCTGGTCATCTTTTCCTCCAGTTCGGCCGAGACCGGCCGTTCAATCTTCGATTTTAACCAAGAGACAGGCGATGAGCCACCTGCCTCGTGGTCGTTTCGCATCGGGCGAAAAGGGTGTGGTAGCTTATTAGGCCGTCTCCACACATTCAGTCTTATTCCTTTTGCTTCGTCGTAATGTTGTCTTGCTTCGGCTTGCATCCTCTGCTATCGACGCTTCTGTGTTTCAGTTAACATTGGCCCTTGCCATTTGGCTGATGGTTTGACCTCGACTTCGTGCCACTGATCTATCGGCACATTTGCCGATACCTTCACTGTTCTCAAATGATTTTTCAAAATCTCTCTCCTCTCCCAAGGTCTCGGCCAGGGCTGAATGCCGAGCTCATTGACCAATCTTCGACCAAGGAATTCTATGTCTCCCTCAGTCATTCCTTCGAACTTAGGTTCTGGTCTCGGCCTGGCTTGATGCTGCCTGTAACAATGTGAACTCTCGAAATCCGAGGGTTGCACCTCATCTAGAATCGACTAAGGGTCGAATGGATAAGCTTTGAAAAAAGCTAAGGATGCACGAAAGCCGAGAAGTACATTGGAACGGAGTCCGCGAGAGCAAATAATGCAATCAGCATTTTTTGGGCTAAAGTTACTCTCGGGGACCGGTGTCTGGAGGTAAGAGACCGGTCCCATTAGCTGAAGGCTGTGGGGTTGCTGATGCAACCGGTCCCTGGCAGAGGAGGGACCGGTCCCAGCCTGCGACACCAGTGAAGAGAGCCGAAAATCGGCTAAGTCCCAAGAGTCGATGCGAGCGGAGACTCGGAGCTTCGCGATCAATTGGCCACACTCATTGGAGTGATGCGGCAACAAGCTGATGTGGTGCAATGGCAGCAGGAGGCTGCTATGCGCCAAGAGGAGCGAATGGAACGACTCCAAGAGACTGTTGATCGGCTGATAGCCGGGAGTTGCGGCAGAGATGTTTTCGTCGGGGTCGGGCGACCCGACTTGTTAGCCCAGAGGTTGCGGCGGAAAGGGAGCGAGCTTTGGCGGCCCTCATGACTTTCAAGAAATTTGATCCGCCTACCTTTGATGGAGAAGATACGGATCCGTGGGTCGTTGAGATGTGGATCGATTCCATGGAAACCCTCTTCGAGGATCTGTACACGTTGGAGCGAGACAAGGTAAACCTAGCCGCGCATTACCTCAAACAGTCGGCGAAGGTGTGGTGGAAAGGCGTCAAGCGAGATCGACCGCCTAGTCTCCCTCCTATGACATGGGAAGAGTTTCGGGGAATGATATTCTCTGCTTATTTCCCTGATAGTGAAAAGCGAAAGCTCAAGGAAAGGTTCCTTAAGCTGCGACAAGGAAGTCGCACGGTTAGGCAATACGAGCGGGAATTTTTTCGTATCGTGCATTGTGTCCCGAATGTGGTGCGGGATGACGAGGACAAGGCTGACTGCTTCGTGTGGGGGCTTCGGCCGGACTTGTACCCGGCAGTGCAGGTACTTAAGTTGCAGACTTTCGCTGAAGTCCTGAATCGAGCCTTGTGGATAGAACAAGGCAATGCATTCCTGCGGGAGAAGCGCGAGGAGCATTACAAGGAAAGGGGGAAAGGACGGCCAGTGAACGAACATGATGGTCAGTCGAGTTCCCAGCAGACCTCAGTGAGGACGCGCTCTCGATCTAGAGCTCCGGGGACGTATCACATTCGGTCCTCGGCGAGATGTGTAATTTGTGGAGGCCCTCATTTTTCACAGCAGTGTGAGCAGCGCGAGGGCAAATGCTTCAAGTGTAGGCTGCCGGGCTATGTGCGTGACGAGTGTCCGCAGGGTGATAATCGGGCCCTGACACTCGCGACGGCCTATTCTTCTCTGGGACAGCCGGCGGGTGTGCCACCTGCGGCATGGTCGGGGGAGCGGCCGTTGAGAATAATGCAACTAGAGGGTTCGCGACGAGCGCCGGGTGGCCATGGATAAGCGACCCGAGGTGCGGGGCCTGCCGTGCTGACGACGTTATGGCAGGTATGAGCTATTGAGCAAGCATATTTTTGCATGATTTCAAGTTAGAGCATAGCATGCATTCATCATTGGTCAGATGCTACTATTATTACATTGTATAGTAGGGACCGAGTGGTCGGGTCGGTAGGTACCCGAGCATGCTAGCAGGATGAGAGTGTAGCGCCTGCTAGAGCAGGTAGAAAGCCAAGTGGTACTAGCAAATGGCTAGTGATGATTTTGAACGGGGAACGAGGCTCGTAATGGAAATTAAGATTGCGAGTGAACTCTCGATGCAATAGATTAGAGATTGCGAGAGTTGAGCCTTGACGTTTGGGACACCCGAATATCTCAAGAGTACTTCGGATGTGGATTCGATAGATCGAACGGGGTAATGAACCACCGTTGCGGAATTGGTCGATCAGTGCCGAGTTTGGCCTGTGGGCCTAGTAGTACCTCGAATTAAGGTGGACGAGTTGTGCTCTTGTGGCCGGTGTGCATAGGCTAAGTTGCCTGATGCGAGACTTCGTGTGAGACGCTATAGAGGCGTAGAGCGCTCGAGTATAGTTACTCGTGAGGTGCGGCTTCGATTCAGCCGGTCGAGTGAATTGGCAGTAGCACTTTAGCAGGGCTAAGTGTGAAACGAGCCATGGATTACTCGTGAGGGCTGTTGGTTCGCACTAGGTGCCTAAGAGCCGCTAGAGTTGATAGCTCTGTAGAGCATGTCGTGTAGGACGACGTTAGCGGGTAGTGCTTGGGGACGACCCGTGCCTGGACCACTTGTGGACTGTGGAGCCTGGGCCCGTTGGGCAGGCACAGTCAGCTGTGAGAGACAGCGGCCCGGTACCTATCGGTAGGGCGAGAGAGTTTTGGTCAAGACGGTAGTCCAAGCATAAACCCGAGTGCGCGGAATGCCGCGTGTTGAATAGTGAGATCGATAATACACCGAGTGCGTAGTGACCCAACCAAGGATTGGATATGGATTGAGGTCTTGATAGCTCCTGGTTGGAGTGTGTGCGAGTTCTCCAATGAGAATGTCGCCCAATGATGATTGGGTCTACGCTTGTGAGCGAGAGACGCTAGGCGTTGTTGAGACGAGCTAGGTGATTGACCTACGCAGGATTGGTGGCCTTAGTCCGCCTGAGGAAACCGATGGTTGGTATAGCCGAAAACTCTAATAGTGAGTTGGGCTTAGGTTCGCGAACGGAGGATTCGTGTGGTGGTTGAACGTGGCCTAAAATGTCAAGGGATAAAGAGAAAGTAAAGTGGTCTCTAGGAGACACTTGAATAATAGATAACCACGCGAAGAGTTGGTGTTGAGAATGATGCTTTCAAGAGGATTGAGAATCCAAGGCGCACGAGAGGATGCCATCTCATGATAGATGGGAATGAGATGGTACAGATAAGATGATAAGGTGGTATCGGGCTCCTAAATAGCCAATGTGGTGAAGTGCCACCGAGTGGGTACTTGAGCAATTCGAGAAAGTCTACCCGTGCATATAGAAATGGGGTGGTGGATCATTTATTGAAGTGATGCGATCTTGCTGGATCCACACCACCGGGATGAAAGGGTAGCCCTGATCTCGAACGTCGTGAACGTTCCGCTAGAACTGCGAGGGAATAGGTCCTTCTTAAACAGCCGTTGCTAGTGAAGAGTGATGTTTAGGGTCTTGATCATTGACCCACCGCCAGTGGTTGTAAAGCGTTAAATCACTTTACGATGTTGCAAGTGGGAAAATGTGAGTACAAACGTGGTCCTCACCTTCCTCGTATGGGCCTCTTAAAATGAGTTCCGATAAGAATAAAGGCCACTACCGAAGTACAAAAGTTTGCATGACCCTTGAGTACTCGATGGATCGATCAGGAATAAAGAGGTAAATAAGCTGAGTTTTCGAGGACGAAAACTCTTTAGGAGGGAGAACTGTTAACAATGTAACTTCTCGAAATCGAGGGTTGATCCTCGTCTAGAACGACAAGGTCGAAGGGATAGCTTGAAAAAAGTCTAAGGATGCACGAAAGCCGAGAAGTACATTGGAATGGAGTCCCAGAGAGCAAATAATTGGCAATCAAATTTATTTTTGATAATTTGCCTCCGGGACCTCGGTCTCTGCGAGTGAAGACTGTTCCATCACACTGTAAGGCTGTGGGTGTCTGATCAACCGCGTCCCTGGCAGAGGAGGACCGTCGAGCCTGCGAATACTAGTGAAAGTTGCCGAAAATCGGCTAAGTCCCAAGAGTTTAGCTCATCGGAATCGGTCTCTGCTGCAGAGAACCGTCTCCGAGGACAGTCTCTCAGAGGGACCGGTTCCGCCGAACTGCTGTCCCAGGGGGAGGCCGGGGACCGGTCCCTGAGTGGGGAGACCGGTCTCGCCTCCGTCGGCCAGAACGCCCCATAAGGGCTGTTAAGAACGAAAAGTTTAGGGGCCTTCTTACATTTTTTACAAATAGAGAGGAGGTTAGAGGACCTTTTCCTCTCTCTTTTCATTCCCTCCCACGCTCTCTCTCTCTCTCCTGATCGTGCGAGGGGAAAGGATAGATAGCGAAAGATGAAGAAGAGAAAGAGAAAGAAGAAAAAATAAAGAGAAAGGAAGGAAGAGAGGACCAACGGAGGAAATCCTCTTCCTATCATCACTTCATCTTCATCTTCATCTCTTCTCATTTTGGAGCTCTCTCAAGAAATAATTTCATGCTTCTTGAATAGTCCTTGTAGATAGGTTTATTAAACCCTAGAAATGGATTTAGAGGAACCTCTAGCATTGCCTCTAAGGATATTCACCACCTTCTTCAATAGATCGATTTGGATGTTTTGATGTGAGGCATTCTAGAGGCATCCATGGGTTTTGTAAATAATGAGTTTGATCCATTGACCCTCATAAACTTAATGGAGTAACGAAACAGTTGGCGAAGTCGGTTCGGCAATCCGACAAGCCGTTGCGAAGATATTGAAGAAACGTAGCGCTCGCGAGCTTTCATTTTCCGCCTGGGAGCGAGGGCGACGTCTTATAGATTTGTGAAATCGGGTCCCGAGCACCTGTAGCGGCGAGGCAAGATCGCTAGCACTTGAAACGGTGAGCGCTTAGCGCTCGGGGGAGCAACTGTGGAGCACTCGGGCCAAACGGCCGAGTGCCCGGCGAGGCCGAATTGCAAGTGTCGACGAAGCAATCGAACAAAGTATCTTAAGGTGGTTACGACTGATACCGAAGCGGACTAGAGTCGCACCTTATGTCTTAGCCAATGTATTCTCCATGTTTGAGCATGTGCAATGTAGACATAGGACAAGAAATGCATGATAATGATAAGCATAAAGTAAAGGCTAAGTTAATGAACCATAATAAGATAGCATTCAATGAGACCATGACACGTAAATCAGTGCTAGCTAATGTATAAGAATGCATATAATAGTAGTACTAGGAGGAAATGCTAGATCAAGTAGATGCATAGAGTAAATGCCACGTAGAAAGCATGAGTTAATAACTCTGTCATGAGTAGGTTGATTGGGACAACTAGATTGCAGGTAGACGAGTGTCATCTAACCTAATAGATATATAAGAACATAGATTGAATAGTAACTAGTAGATAACAATCTAGGTGTGTGCTCGAACCTATGTTAGTGAACTAGGTTAACTAGTAACACTAGAAGTGGACCATCTAGCCAAGATTGACAAGAAGACACTAGCAAGTGACTAGGTTAAGTGACGTGGAACATAGAACCTAGAGTCTTTGAACTAGATCTTGACTACTAGTTGATGAGTATATGGGTATAGCCACTAGATGAGATTTAGGTCGATTATAAGGGTTGTTATGAACCCGTCGACTACTGTGGAAAGTGGATTCGGGATCCCAGGACTTTTGATGTCCGCTAGTACAATTAGGGCGTGTTGGACGACTTGCCGCCGGACTTGGTACTGTGGGAATTGGGCGTGACATGTGAATGAAATACAACCGCCCCGGCTTGGAACCATTAGCCGGCGTTTGTGCGACATTCCCGCAAGATGGTAACCATATGGGATCAGACCGCCAGAGCCGACTGATCCATCTGAGTAAAAAAACATTAGCATGCCGGAGCCTTTCCAGGTGGCTTAGTCGCGACAAGTACCGTTGTTCGGCTGTTGGTGCGATCGCTTCGCTCGCAGAGCGGCGTGTCAGGACTGCGAGCCCCACTGGTAGGGATAGCAACGCGCATCGCCAACCAGAGGTCAAGTCGACACCTCGAGGCCGAGCATTACGTGTCACACTTCCCAACTAGGCGGGCGAGAGCGGAGCTGATGAGCAGCCGGCGCGAGCTATCCGCGAAATGATCCTGACTCGAGCGATCGTCGTGGTTAGATCGATAGGGTAGAGGACCCTTAACTAGAGATAAGCTTGAGCTAAGGTAAGAGACCTTAGATACAGTGGACTGAGTTGACTATCCCAAGGTAATGGAGACCTTAGAGTAAAGATATAGCTAAGGTAGCCAAGTAATGTAAGAATCTAAATCTCTACAGTTGTGCCATAGAGTTCACGATTTCATTCGCATATCGTGAGGCATGGCATGTATTTAATAATATATATCGTTGGTAATTGTTGAACTAACATGTTGCAGGGCTCCTCGGACCTCCATTCGTCGACCGCTTTCCTTGGGTGGCTACCCCATTGTGAACGCAGAGTTGTTCCCCCCCACGTGTTATTGGGTTTTTCATTGTACGTGTGCACGCGTGGCCGAAGGGCGAGGCGTAGCTTCAAGTAATTCGTAGCGCCCTTACCGACAAGACCGAGTCAGCAGTTCTTGAGTAATCCTAGATTATAATTTGAAGTAATATAACTGAGATGTATAAGTGAATAGCAAAGAATGCTTGTAAATAGCTATAGTTTATATATTATACTCCTATGCAATCGGATGATATCCGATCCGTTCCTTTGTTGAACATTCGTTTATGTTTGATTGCAACGCCTGGACGTAAATGGGGAGACTCTGTCCGCTGTCCAAGGATCCCCGCCTTCGGCGGTTCTGTCGGCGGCGCCGCTACTTCTTCTCAAATTGGCGCTGGTCCGCGGGCTGACACTCGGCCAGTGACGGCCGATACTCAGGAACTTTGCTTGAGCCGAATGGTTTTTTCTGGATAACCATCCATTCGGCTATGAGTTCACTCATCGGGTTTGTGGTATAGTAATCATGAACTTTCTTGCATAATAATCTTTTTTGTGTTGAACCGAATCGACTTCCGGTTCGTCTCAATTGAGCTTCCGCTGAGCATCCTTTTCTTGAATCACTCCTTTAGGAAATGTCATGCCTCCCTCAGGGAATGCCATCAATTCATTCCATTCGTTGCTTCCTCCTTGTCGTGACTGATCGGCTCCAATCTTCTTTGTCATTATCGCTTAAACATCTTATCAAAGCCGAAGATTTCTTTGGCGTTGCAATATTTCTGCGGTCGCCTTGTCCGCCATCTTCCTTTCCTTTGCATTCACCAGTGTTAATTCGTAATTGAAAAATTTTTGTTATATTCTAGTTTCCATTTTTTGTGCGCTAAAATAGCCTACCTCTCCTATTTCTTCTGATGCTTTTTGCAGTCGCCTTTTTTTTCCTTTCGATCCTATCATGTGACCTATGATGGAAATTATCTTACAAATTTTCATATCCTAAGTCTGGCCGAAATATGAACGACCCTCATTGATTTCTTTTAAAATCTGCCTTAAAGACAGTGCAAATCATTTATCTTTATGCTCCATGAGTGTCCATTTTGCAATATCGTTCTACGTTAATTCTTCTACAGAGGTATTTTGACTCTCCTGCAATTGAATTCGAACCATCTTTTAAACCGATCAAAAAGATTGGTTTTTGACACATAACAACTCAAATGAATATATTGTATGCCGCACACCGTGGTTCGCATCTCGCTTGATTACTGGCTTTTAGCAAAAGCACATTTAAATTCTTCGGTTTTCAACAACGTTCTTGCGCATATACTCGGCTCATCAGTGTAATCTTCAGCCTATTCAGATGAATTCGGCTCCTAATAGCCAAAGACTCTTCAAGAATGAGATATTTATTTCTCCTTCCTTTTCCAGCTCTTTGTTTTGGCTCCAATCTGGCCGTCTCTTGTTGTTTTTCGAAATTGCTCCTACTATTGAGCAACCCAACTCCACATGAAAATATTTGGTAAAGTACTTATTCAAATGATCTTCTAATTTTGAAATGCAGGCCATAACTGCTCAATTTTTGCAAACTTCTGTACTACTGATTCTCACAAACAGTCGGCTCCATACCCTTAAAACCTATTCAATATTTTTCAACCGATTCGCCCGTCTCTCTGTTTGAATTGACCAAATCGGTCAAACACGATAATTCTGGTACGGTTCTATAATAAAAATTGTCATTGAATTTCCTTCTAATTCCCCAAATCTCGACAAATTGCCGACAAACTGGTATACCAGTAAAGCCCATTTGGTTCAGTTAGGTATAAATAATCTAATTTTAAAAAGATTTCTGCTGCGGCGCTCTCGCATGTGCCGGTGAACTCAATCAAACAGTTCGGACCGTGTTCCTCGTCTCCAATCTCCGAAAAACTTGTCAATTTCGGACATTTTATCAATCGCCGGGTATGATGCCATCCTGGGCTCCTAATTCGCAGATAGTTATCTCAACCTGCGGCCGATTGCGGGCCTGCGCCTACCCGAAGTATTTCGGTATGGGCTTTCTTCTAATTTTTTTCATAAATTTCATTCTGTATTTTCCTGTAGGCGGGAAACTTGTGCTGACTGGATCTCGTCCTTATTGTAGACCAAAATTTTTACCCCACAAGATTAACTCCTGTACATTTCGGAGCCCCCCTTAGCCCCTATATTTTTGGGGCCGATTGTTATGGTAGAGGAGTGGTAAACTCCCTAGCTATCTCAGTGATTGCCGCTTACAACTGCCAGTTTATAAATTTCTGAAACGGTGCGTTCCCCTGGTATGAGTTACCGTTTACCAACGGTGTTACAGTATTTCTGTAAGCACTCGAGTCAATTAACCAGGTCGCTTGTAAGCCGCTACGCTGGCTCATTCTTCGAGTTAATATCTGCCCCTATTTCCT
>NW_017890769.1:2757-35986 GCF_001540865.1 Ananas comosus | reverse complement strand
ATATATATAAAAAATTTGGAGTTTAGGGTTTAAAATTAATTTTAAATATATATTTAAAATATCATAAAATATATCTCTATTATTTTATTAAATTATAATCAAAAAATAAAAATAAAATTTAAAGCAAAATATGGTGCACCGGGTGCACCGAAATAAACCACACTGTTCTCGCAAAAAGCAGAGTAACGAGGGACGACACGGCGCTCATCAGGAGGATCGGGAGGCCACGCGGCACTCATCTAAGGTATCCTCAAATTAAATTTTATGGATACTGTGCCCATCAAATTTTTGCCCAAAATTTTGCCCACTTTGGAGTATCTATTGCAGTGTTCATTTATTAAAGGAGAAGACCACGACATTATTTGGCCAACAAAGGGGCGACACGTGGAGAAACATTCCCGTGATCACGAGAATACTCGTTGCCCAACTAAACAAGAAATTATTGCGTGGCCAATCAGCCAATAAATTTTCAATATTGCGAGAGCCTTCGTTTCCGTGCATTGAAAGGACTGTTTGATTTTATATAAGTGAGAGATAATTCAAATTTCATCACTTTTCATATTATTTTACTATAAGTTAAAAAAATTAAGAATGTCACGTCCCGAATTACTACGTTTCCTGCTCTCGCCAATAGACTTATCGTATACATAAAAAAATTTTATATATACGAAACGATAGCTGTACCAGCAAACAGATAATAGCTACAACAAGAAGTACAAAGATGCTAAAACTGAAACATATATATACAGAAAAAGTCTGCTATACATATAAGTTCCAAAAGTACCACCACATCTGTCACGCCCCGGGGCTTAGCGGAAGCCTACCCGGCACGTGCCCAGACCCGCCATACGTCTAAAACATATAAGGTGTCTACAAAATTTCGATAATTAAAATAATAGTGTAAAGAGACCTAATAGTATCAGAGCATAGTACAACTAGGTTCAACGACAAGATATGGAAAAGAAAAGGTAAATCACTAAGAAGTAGCATAACTTACTACAAGAAAACCAATATACAAATACAAAGGAAAGTACAATAGTGGTCTCTAAACATGGTAACAAAACCTCTCTCTCACAAAACTCAAAAAGAGAGAAAATACACCTAGGAGCAAAACTGACTCCACCGGTGCTGAAGGCTCTGAAAAAGACATCAAATAGAGGGCGTGAGAACTATTAAATAATAGTTCCCAGTGGGCAATTACTGGTTTCAGTGAAATGCACCACTAGGCCCAACAAAAGAAAGGGTAAGTAGATAAAGCAGTATTTAAACCGAAAAACTACCACATGATCCCTACTTAGTATGGAATTGCATAAGTAATTAACCTACCACATGATCTCTACTTAGCATGAAATTGCATAAGTAATTAACCTACCACATGATCTCTACTTAACATGAAATTGCATAAGTAATTAAAACTATTATGACATATTTACATAGGAGTAAGTCCAACATGATAACCTCGAGCTAAATAGTAAAGTGATACTATTGCTATTCTAGTCGATGTCCAACTGGCAAAGATATGTCACTAGTAGTCCAATCCTATGGAAGCTACCCGTAGGTAGTCCGGCCTGCGCCGTGCCAACAATGGCCCCGTGTGGTAGTCAACATCCCCACTCTAAGAATGAACCTCCCCCACGGCATCCCATTTTGGCGCCCAATCTTGCNTAGTCCGGCCTGCGCCGTGCCAACAATGGCCCCGTGGTAGTCAACATCCCCACTCTAGGAATGAGCCTCCCCCACGGCATCCCATTTTGGCGCTCAATCCCGCACGGGCAAGCATATGTCGCGATGGCTATCTCTGGAGTGCCGACTTGTAGGGAGCGACCCTCACAAGTATGTGCGAATGAGCACAATGGCATGCAAGTGAATAAATCCGTCTCAGATCCCAGTGGTTCATCACGGTTTCATCGGATCTAAAACCCAGAATATAGCACATGTCCCAAAGGCCTGCCTCTATGTCATCGTGTCTAAAACACAGAATATAGTAACTGTCTCAATGGCCTATCTCTATGTCATCATGTCTAAAACATGGAATATAGCAGATTTCTAGTGGCCTATCATCATGTCTCTAAGTTGCAGTTCAACAGTTTTCTAGTTCAAGTGCCCCTTTACGGCATTCTAGTTCACTATATTCAAACATGAGTTTAATGTTCATGAATACATATTTTAACCATCTTCCCCACATGCAACATGTTTTCCCGACTTGGAAATGAGAATACTCTAAACATGCATGTACAATACACATAGTGCTCTACTATATAGAGAGGGATTTTCATGATACACAACACATGCATTTTAGGTATTCATAAATTCACATAAACCCTATCTAGCATGGAAATGCATGCAAAATGATAATACACCATATTTTAACAACTTAGGAGGGATTTCCCTCTATTCACGTGAAGCCAAACCCACCAAAAGCTCAGCGCGGGTGTCCGAAACGCTAACGAAGCTTCGATAAACACTCCTAGCACCCTAAGAGATAGGTTAGGGGAGTTACAATATCGAAACTACAATTCCTGAGTTCAAACATTAAGCAACTCAAGGAAAGAGCTAAAAAACTCACCATACGCAAAGGAATCTCTCTCGATTTCCAAAAGGGAGCTAGAGTCCTTCAAATCCAACCTAAATCAAAGTTCTAAACCAATCAATTTGGTTCTAGAAGCTACAAATCCAAAATCTCCATTTCTATCCCTAAAATTCAAATCTAGGGTTTCCAACAAGTAGAAACTACAAAACTTGATCCAAAAGGAAGATTAAGTATACTAACCTCACAAGATGCCCCAAACCAAGCTCCAAACCAAGTAGGGTTGGAGATCTCCTCTCAACCAAGCTCCTCCTCAAGCTCCAAGTCTTCAAAAATGGAGGAAACCCAACAAAAAGTAAGGAGGAGAAGAAAGGAGAGATCAAAACCAACCAAAATCCACCAAAAATGGAGAAAAAATCAAAGGGGGAGAGTCTCACCTCTTCTCCACAGGTCTGGGGCTCAAAAGAGCCCCCCAAGGGCTGTGGTGGTGTTTACATAGAGATGCAACAATTGCAAAAACACCCCTGCCCGAAAAACTGCTCGCCCTGCACTGTGTACCGGTACACGGGCTTGCGTACCGGTACGACACCTGCGAAACAGCCAAACCCGAGCCTCGGGTTTGCACGAAATCCGTCTGTGTACCGGTACAGCCATCAGCGCGTACCGGTACAGCCATCAACCCCGTACCGGTACACAGCACTGCTGAGGCTACCCGAGAGCTGACCAAAATTTCGACTTTTCGGATTTTGGTGCTAGGTTTTAAACCTCCAATCTCGGGGTTCGAACCATGGGTCGGAACACAGTCAACGACCCTCCACGAAGTGTGGAAAAGCTCAGAACACGAACAAACACTCGAACCTTGCAATTTGCAAAGGTCTAGTGCGTCACAACATCTTAGAGAGTACAACTAAACACAACTATATGTACATGGCAACATCCAAAATTATCTCTGATATGAGTACTCCTCTAGCAAAATGACTAGGGAAGATAGGGATCTAACTCGTGACTCCCATACCTCGATCAGAACTAGTAGCAGCAACAGCAGAAGGGTCTGCAAAAAAGATGGCAACAATGGATGTGAGAACTAGTGCAAAACAGAGTTGTCCTCAGTGGGTACCGTCACCGACCCCAACGGTCTACCCACTAAGTCCACAGTACAAGTATGAAACTGATAGGTAAAGGATAGTAAAATAAACTGTAAGAAACTTTACAGCTATATGCCACTATACTACCGCTGTCCAAACCATGCTCGCTATAGACATAGAAGTGCATCATTAGCTATAAATCAACCACACTGACCCAATCTCAATGGACCGCCAACTGGCCAGTTCAAGCTGTGCCCAAATTACACTGCACACCAACCACGGGGGTGGTCGGTCCCAGAAAACTACCCAAATGGGACTCCTGCGATGTTCAACGCAAGAAAAGCCTCACTCCGGAGCGGGCACTCGTGGGAGCGACTCAACCCAGTATGCAAGCGTGTCTCTGTCGAGCTCAATCAGGCTCACACAGACTATAGTTAATACAAATGAATCAAATTGGTCTAACAACCAAGACTAACATGGCCTTGACACAATCTGATACAAGATAAAAAAATCTGGGTCCACCGTCAGCCCCGACGGCACCCGACAGTACAAAACAGCCTAGCTCTACTGTAGAAACGAGCTCGACCCCTCAGCACAAGTATAAACTCAAACTATATTAGTCTAAGTATCCACGACGCACTAACAACGGTGATACAAAAAAAAAATCAGCTCCTGAAGCTAAAGCTGTTAATTTTTCGAAAAGTGTCACGTGTAGGTTAATAAGTTTTCTCCTAAGTCAAATCCCAGTTCAGCAGATATTAATTATCATAAATTAACTAAACATACTGCAAAACTTAGATTTCATCCATAACATGCAAATCTACCATTTGAGCTATTAAACAGGATGATTATGTATAAACTATACATGTTGTGATTTCAAATACTTAGGAGGAATTTCAAAGGCTTCGGATAACATTAACTCACCTTCAACGCGACTCCAACAAAGGCAAGAAGTCGCTGGAGAAGACCTTGAAAAAGATCTGCCTCAAAATAGGCTAAATCAGGTTGCTGTCAAGATCTAGACCCTTCTGCGCCAACTTCTGGGCACCCAGAACAAGAGTCCAAAACAGCAAGCTGACAGCTACAACCTATATGAGTTCAACATTGGATTAAATCCAATTATGAAGTCCAAATGTAAGGACTGAGATTTTTGCTGTGCAGATAAACCCTTTGTTAAAATGTTTTTGTGTATAATTTAATTACATAAGCACTCGTCAAATTTCGGGAGAAAACGAGTTAGGATAGAGAAGTTACGCGACCTGTACTAATCACTTAAAGTGAATAGTAACTCCGATTTTTGGAGAGGCCAATTAATGGATATGGCTTCTCGTGCGTATTGGACTCCGTTCATAGTGATCCAATAGCTCGTTTTTTAACGATTCGACTATCCTGAACCCAATGGCACTGACAGATTTGGATTTTGATTCACGATTTTCGAGAAAAATGAGGGTTATTGGATTTACACACACACACACACACACACACTATATATGTGTGTGTGTGTGTGTGTGTGTGTGTGTGTGTGTGTGTGTGTGATTTTTGGAAAATTTGTGAGGGGATGAGTTTCATTGCAAATCGGCGACCAAATCTGACGAAACAAATTGTAGATTCGATGCCCTAGTCGTGCTGAACGTGCTAGCGCGATCCGATCGAAAATCTGACGGCCGAATCTTTGGGAATCACAAAAAGTTAGCTAAGGGGTCGAAATTGGCAAAATAAAAAATTTACAGAAAAACCCTACATTTTATGTACCGTTTTGCGTGAATTCGAATGTCGAGGTGTGTATGCGCAAAATGCTCAGGCTATAAGGGACTTGGCTAGTAATATGCAGCTTTGGAGGACCTTTTTGCAAAAATGCACATGGTATATATAGGGTGCAACTAGGGTTTCATGCACAAAACCCTAGCTCTTGGACTCCCCTTAGCTCATTAGCGCCCTAGCCGTCACCCACCCCCCCTGCCCTAGCCGAGCTCACACCTCGGCCGCCGGCGAGCGACTCCGGTCGTCAGAAAAGCTGGGTTTGCTTCTCCACCANTATTATATATAGTCGTTCATACATATTAGGGTTGCTTACATGTGAACTTTGGTATAACTTTATTTATGTGCTTATAATGTAGCTGGACATAAAGAATGATAGAACCATAATGGACATGTATGCTAAAACCCTAGAGATGTATGAATAGGAGACTTGGACTTTGATCTTAGTAAACAAAGGTGACATTGACTATAGAGACAAGATTTGCATTGAGATAGTGATTGTTAAACATAGTTTAACCAAGAGTGGCATGAATAAATAGGGAGAAAACCTATTATGATAGTGGCATCGTGACTAGTGGCTATACGTTCCCGAGTTGGGAATTGGATCAATACTCACAATAAGTCTTGGCTTGAGGGCGGTAGCTCCCCCTCAAGCGGTGCGCTCCGGAGTAGGTCACCACGGGGATAGTGGCCCCGAAGGACGGTCCCTCTAGTGGAAGTGCTCGAAGCCTCCTCAATCAAAAGGGATTTTGGGTTGTGAGTCATTGGGGTTAACAAAGTTAACCAGTAAGATTGGGTAAAAGCCATGGGAAAGTATCGAACAAGCATGCATGCATAATTATTACTTTCATATCTATATCCGCTGACATCTTTCTTGCAGGCATAGTATTAGCATTAGTTTGGCTACTATTTCCTTTCCGTTGAAATACTTATGCCTGAAATAGACCTAGTAGGTAAGTGGGGGCGGCGGAGGACCGAGGCAAGGGTCTAGCGCCATAGATAGCAGCCACCGGGACTATTTCATATTTTGTAGTCATTTTCCTTTTGGTTTACATGTATCAACTTCTTTTGTTGATTTAGAAAGTTGTAAAGTTGACATCAAATATATAATTTGGTGAATAGCTAAATGTAAAGAATTATGAATGAAAGCAAAGAAATGTGATAGTTCAGTTTACTTTTATTTTGTTCAAATGTAATCAAGTATTATGTATGGTTGAGTATATTAGCTTAGAGCTTTCGCTTCTGTTGTTGCTTGCCCTCATGCAAGCCTTGTATGCTAATCTCATTGTTTGATTGCTTTATTATACATGTTTTAGAGCCTTGGGCGGACAGGGGAGGCTCTGTCCGTTCGGCGTCTGTTGACGTAACCCGAACCCGACCAAATTGGCTGGGATTGGGGCGTGACAGATATCCCCCAACTCAGGATGCTCTTTTCGAGCATCTACCATGGTTGCCAAATAGGCCTTACACCCTTCTTTGATCATTTTCTTCACCCTTACAGACGATATGGTCGCCGCAAAGTGCCTACTTTTGCACGCTTGGTACACCAACTCTTCTTGATCAGGCTCACGAAAAGTGATCACCTTGCTTTCACAATCTATAACCGCATAGTACTTGGAGAGCCAGTTGGTCCCCAAGATAACATCAAATTCCCACATCTGATCTAGCACTAGCAGATCTATCGGTATAATCCAATCGCCTATTTGCACTGGACACGCCAAACACTCATTGTGGACACTGAATGAATGTTCTGGGGCGTTCACCCACCAGTAGTCCTCGTTATATGCCATCTCTATATGTCATGAGTTTGAGCAAATGATGCGCTAATGAATGAATGAGATGCGCCTGTATCAAATATTGCTCTAGCTCTAGTGCCTTTAATCACAATTATACCTGCTACGACATCGTCGGGTGCTGCAGGTTGCTGCTCCTCCATCTGAGCGGCAAAGACTCGGCCGCTAGGCGCTCTCGATCCCTCCGGCTGACGCGGTGATGACGCGCGCCCAGTCGACATTGCTGGTGGCAATCTCGCAAGCTGTCTCGGGGTAGACGGTGCTGATGCCGCCGTCGGCGTAGACGTCGTCCAGCTCGGGCACTCCCAGATAAGATGTCCCGGTTAGCCACACTTAAAACATTTGCCGTCTCGTTGCGGGCAAGCCGTCACTCGGTGCTCACCGCCGCAAATAACACATCGAGGAGGTCTCTAGTTCTTCGACTGCTGTCGGGAATACCGAGGGGGTTTCTTAGCATTTGGTCGGCCCTCGGCACCGCCCGCCGCTCACTTCTTGCCCTTATCCTTGTTCTCGGCCATAACCTCCCGTTCTTCTCGAACATGAGCGCTACCGTGCTCCGCCAATAATGCTCTATCAAAGACCTCCGCAAAGGTCGTCAGCTTCAAAATCTGCACCTTCTCATAAATCCTCGGCTGGAGTTCTCGCAAGAACCAATCAGCCCGATCTCGATCATCTCTAACAACATCGGGAACGCAGTCGATAATGTGGGAGAATTCCTGCTCATATTCTCCCACCGATCGATCACCCTGTCGCAACTTGAGAACTTTTCTTGTAGTCTCCGCTTTACCGTATTGGGGAAGCAGTTCACGAACACCGCTCTCTTGAACTCCTCCCACAGCATAAGCGGAAGATCGGTAGGTCGATCCCGCTTGACTCGTTGACTCGCTTCCCCTACACCATCGCCGCCTTCTCGAGACAATGGGTGGCAAGGTACACTTTGTCCTTCTCCGAGGTATTGAGATCCTCGAAGAGCGTCTCCATCGAGTCGATCCACGACTCCACGACCGCCAGCTCTACCAATCCGCCTTCGAAGGTAAGTGGGTCGAACTTCTTAAACTGTATGAGAGCCGCCAACGTTCGCTCCGGCTCCGCCTCTACCGCCGCATTATCGGGATTTGAAGTTCCCGATCCGGCCGACACCGCCGTAACTGGCACAGCCGCAACCGGCTCCGCCGCTAAACCCTCGACCGCGACGGGACGCCGGAGGTCCCGCGCCCGTTTGCGTCGCCGCCGCCTGTTGTCGCTTAATAGCCTCTTAGAGCCTTTGGATCTACTCCCCTTGGCTTCGCACAGACTCTGCTTGCTACCGCACTACTCCAATAAGCGTAGCCACTTGATTCCTAAGCTCTCCGTCGCCACTCTCTCCAGATTGCTCGGGCTCCACACTCGGCTCCTCAGGCATCGACCTTGTCTGTGGTCGTCCACGAGGTGTCATTGCTTCCTGAAAAGAAGCAACTCGCATTAGCTACGCAACCAACATTACTCATCAATACCCAATTCGGCGAAAGCAACATACACATTCATCCTTGCCTCAAGCGTTATGTTGTCGGCCACCCGACACAACACTAGAAGTAGAGGATAAACGAAAATTAAACTTAGCCTCTAATCACATTAGAGACGCCCCAACTTAATCTAATCACATGCTTTCGCTAACCTTGATCCCATATCATTCACGTTTCCTAGATCCTTAAGGTCTTCCAATCCTATAGGTCTCTAGGTCCATTCTTATTCTTTCACTCTTGGCTCTGATACCACAATATCTGTCACGCCCCGGGACAGATACCAATTTGGGCCGGCCCGAGCACGTCAAACAGACGCCGAACGGACAGAGTTTTTCCTGTCCGCCTAAGGCTCATCACCTGTACATTTTCAAGTAGAGAAAAGCACTAGCGGAAATATACACAAACGGCTTACACGAGGGTAAGCAAAAGCCATGAGTGAAAAAAAGAAAACTAAACATCTACACAAGTACTATGATTCTCTTTTGATCACATACATTGCATTCATAATTCTTTACATACTTTTCATCATTTCATTTTACATCACATTCTCCTCGAGATAAACATTACATTCTTTTTCTTTTACATCTCAAATCATCAAATACAAAAGATGAAGTAGGGGAATGCTACTACAAAATGTAAACCCAACTCTGGTGGCTTCTGACTAAGATGCGATACCTTTACCACGGTCGCTCGCCGGCTCGCTCGGTCCCAGCTCTGTGGAATAGTGGGGTGAGAACTACAACAAAATTCCCAGTGGGTTCGGCCCCAATCTCACCGACTTTCTCACTAGGTCTAACTCAGCCATAATAGAAAGAATAAGCAGATAAGTAGCCAACTATACAAATGCAGCTAATATACCTGAACAATGCTATCAATAAGATGCTCAATATAAATTCATGAAGAATGCGTGGTCGATGTTCTTTGTTCTTTGTTCTTTGTTATTTGTTCAATCTCAAGGCTAACCTGGGGGTATCGCCTGATTAACTCACAACTCAAATCCATGATCGCGGGCCCTCAGCTTCCTCCCGCTAGGACCGTCCTCTGAGTAACTCAACTCAGTGATGACAAACTCCGGAGCGCATCGCCCGAGGGGGAGCGACTACCCTCAAGCAAGGACTTATAGCGAGTATGATCAATCCTTAACTATAAGGATATTCAGTTCAATCTGTTCCTTAACTCTAAAGAATTATGCACAAATGACCCTTAGCTCTAAAGTTGAATGTCATCATGTCAATCTCATGTTCTTTACATTCTTTATTTTTGACCATGTCAATACACTACTCTAGTGTTCTTTACATTCTTTACTATCATTCATGTCATAAATTAACTCTAATGTTCTTTGATGCCACACTTTTCTCTTTGATGTCATACACTAACTCTAGTGTTTTTATACCACTTTAGGCTATCTTTAGCTTTCATTCTCAACATTTCGTTGTCCTCATGTTATATGTCACTTGTTCTTTAACTTTACCAAGTTTTTTATCATCATACATGCACATATAGGGTTATCACATTCTTTATTGGTTCTCAACCATCAAGATGCATTTGAACTCACAAAATGCAAACATTCACATATTTATAATCTCATTACCCTACTATGCATGCAACAATATACTCATGGATGCTCAAGAAGTGACACATTAGACATAAAGGAAATTCCAACAAGTTTGGAGAGCACCACCCACCTCGTAGGCGTACTAGGATGCTACGGTGATTTTCTTGAAATTTTTAGCCTCTTAGTTTGCTACCTGCGGCAAAACGAAGCCCTATTAGGTCATGTTGCTCATATCTTTACATCGGCTTTTCGTAACGTTAAACCGAGCGCACCAACGCGTCGGAAATAACCCCAATTATGTTTCTAGAGGGTCAATTTCACTTTGGAACTCTCACAAGCAAAAGCCCCAAATTTGGGTGCCCTAGCTTCACATATACCAAATCTAGGGTTTTGATCTCAAAGATAAGCAAAAGAAAGCTTAATCTACTCTAGAGGTTCCATAAAAATCATTCTTAGCTCAATCCAAACCCTAGTTTGGATTCTACCATGAGAGGGGTTGGAGCTCACCTCAAGCTACATCACATATACCCAACCCATGGTTTTGATCTCTTAAAGAAGCAAAAGAAAGCTTCAAATACTCAAAAGGTTCTACTAAAATCATTTCTAGGTCATTTGGTTCTCATTCTAGGGTTTTATCATGAATAGTGTTCAAGCTTACCTCTAAGCTTGCTCCTAGGTTGCTCCAAAGAGGAAGAAGAGGAAGTAGCTCTACTGCTTAGCTTCTTCTTTACCTTCTACTCCTCATTCTTCTTTTCCCTTTTCTTCCTTTTCTTTCTTCTTCTCCTTCTTGTCTTCTAGAGAGAGATAGAGAGGTGAGAGGGTGAGAATGAGAGAAAACACCTCATAACCCCCTCAACATAACCCATATATTGCATAAATGCAAATAAACCCCTCAACTTTAATTCCATTACACAGCCTGGACTGGGCCACTTTCTTGCTCGGGGACCGGTCTCCCCGACTTGGGACCGGTCCCAGAGAACTCTCCCGGCGGGAAGGCCAAGGCCCCCACGCAGTGCAACCGGTCTCTCCCCGCAGGGACCGGTTCTCGAAAGCTGGTTTATTGGGACTTAGTCGATTTTCAACCTCTCTCATTTCTCACACGTTCGGGGACCGGTCTCTCCGACCAGGGACCGGTCCCCGAGAGCACAAAACTTGCAGAATGCAGATTTTTGATTATTTAGCTCTCGAAAACCTCCCACAACGCACTTTTACTCATTTTAACACCTTCGGACTTTTCGAAGTGTACCACCCTCGCACTTTGGTCAATTTGACTAAAGTTCAATATTTATTTTCCGAATTCTCGGTATCTATACGGGGAATGATGCGCTTCTTGCAACACCACCTTGCGGATCTCATCGTCCTTGGGCACACATAACCGGTTCCTGAACCGAAGTGCACCGTCGGATCCCACGCCGAAGTCACCGGCGCGTCCGCCCTCAACATCACTCCGCACCTTCTGGAGATGTGGATCCTCAATTTACCACTCCTTAATCTTCTCCAATAAAGTCGATTGAACCACTAGCGCCGCTAAAATGGTCGGAACCTCGGGCGCTACCACTTCCAATCCAAACCGTTGCATCTCCTTTTGCAACAACGGTTGATGCGTGATCGCCGTCGCTAGATTTTCCACCGACTTTCTACTTAGTGCATCGGCAACCACATTGGCCTTTCCAGGGTCGTAAAAGATAGTGATCTTTCAACAATTCTAACCACCGCCGCTGCCGCATATTCAACTCTTTCTCGGTGAACAAGTACTTGAGCCTCTTATGATCTGTATACACCTCGCAGTGCTCACCATAAAGATAGTACCTCCACAATTTTAGCGCGAAAATGATCGCGGCTAGCTCAAGGTCGTGTATCGGGTAGTTCTTCTCATAGCTCTTCAATTGGCACGAAGCATACGCAATAACTTGCCCGTTTTGTATAAGAACACACCCGAGACCACTGTATAAGGCATCACTATAAACCACGAAGCTCTCCTGCGGCGTCGGCAAGGCAAGTACCAGGGTCGTCGTCAACCTTTCCTTTAGCTCTTGGAAGCTTCGGTCGCAACCGTCGCTCCACACAAATCTCACTCCTTTGTGCGTGAGGCGTGTAAAGGGAGTAGTCAACTTTGCAAACCCCTCCACAAATCGCCGATAATAGCCCGTTAATCCGATGAAACTGCGGACTTCCGCCACACTTGTCGGGCGAGGTCAATCCTTTATCGCCTCAATCTTCTTCGGGTCGACAGAAATACCGTCTCCCGAAATCACATGGCCTAGAAAGGCAACCTCACGAAGCTAAAACTCACACTTTTTCAACTTAGCATAGAGCTTCTGTTCACGAAGAATCTGCATCACGGCTCTCAAATGCTCTTTGTGCTCTTCGTCACTCCGCGAGTAAATCAACAGGGCGTCGATGAACACCACGACGCACCTATCCAACAACGACCGAAGTACCCGATTCATCAGGTCCATGAATGCTGCTGGGGCATTGGTAAGCCCAAACGGCATTACCGTGAACTCATAGTGGCCGTATCGCATATGAAACGCTGTTTTGTGCACATCCTCCTGCTTAATCTTCAATTGGTGATACCCTGACTGAAGATCGATCTTTGAATATACCCGAGACCCTTGCAACTGATCAAATAGGTCATCGATTCTCGGCAACGGGTATTTGTTCTTAACAGTTACTTTGTTCAGCTCGCGATAATCTACGCAAAGCTGAAGCGATCCATTCTTCTTTTTCACAAACAGTACCGGAGAACCCCACGGTGACAAGCTCAGTTTCACAAAGCCTTTGTCGAACAAGTCTTGCAATTGTGTCTTCAACTCTTTAAGCTCCGCCGGTGCCATTCTATACGAGGCCTTAGAAATCGGCGCCGTCCCGGGAACTAGATCGATAACGAACTCAATTTTCCGATCCGGTGGTAATCCCGGCAATTCCGCCGAAAACACGTCCGAAAATTCACACGCAACTCGGACATTCCCAAGTTCAGGGTGTTCCCTCTGAGTCTCCACTACCGTCGCCAAATAGGCAACACATCCACCCTTGACCAACTTCCTCACTCGCGACGCCGATACTGTCGCCGGGAAGCGCGAGCTTTGACATGCTCGATAAACCAACTCCTTTTGACCAGGCTCACGAAATGTGATCACCTTGCTTTCACAGTCAATACTGGCATAATACTTTGAAAGCCAATCAAGTCCAAGGATCACATCGAAGCCCCACATCCGCTTCAACACAAGCAAGTCCGCTGGCAAAATCCACTCGCCAATCTGTATCGGACAAGCCAAGCACTCCTTTGTGACACTAAAAGTGTGCTCAGGTGCATAAACCCACCAAGGATCTGGACTATCCGATATCTCAATATCATGCGACTTTGCAAATGACACGCCGATGAATGAGTTTGATGCACCACTGTCAAATAAAGCTCTAGCCCTTATGCCTTTAATTAAAATTATACCTACCACGACGTCGCTAAGCACAGCAGGCTGCATAAACTCGGCCACTCGGTGCCGCTCGTGATGCCTCTGGCTGCTGCGGCGCGGACGAACGTCCCGCCGACATAACTGGTAGTAGCCCCGCAAACTGTTTCGGAGCATACTGAGCCGAAGCAGCTTACGGGGCCGGTGATGTGCCACCCGGACACTCCCGACTGATATGCCCCGCTTGGCCACATCTGAAACACCGCCCCTCACACTGAGGATAGCCACGACCTTATGATCTCCACCACAAATCACACAGGGGAAAGGTGTCGTCTGACTCCTCGACTGGCTCCTAGCTCCTCGCCACGATGGTCGCTGATACCGAGGAGGTCGCTTAGAACTCGACTGCCCCGCAGAACCACTAGCCGCTCGCTTCTTGGACTTATCCCTGTCCTTGTCCTTCTTGAATGCATCGCGCTCCTCTCATGCAATAGCATTGCCGCGCTCCACCCATAACGCGCGATCGAGCATATCTTCATAGGTCTTCAACCGGAATGCATGAATGACCTTAAATATCTCCGGCCGCAACCCGCGCTCAAAGACTTCCGCACGGTCCCGATCGCCATGAACTAAGCCCGAAACACAATTCACCATATGCGAGAACTCCTTCTCATACTCCCGCACCGATCGACTTCCTTGCCTCAATTTGCGAAAGTCCTCCTTGATCTTCCGCTTATCACCTTCGGAAAAATACTCCATAAGCAACAGCTCCCAAAACGTCTCTAAAGTCATGGATGAAAGCTCCAATGACCGGCTTTTCTTCACTCGCATCCATCACAGCCGAGTCAACCCCTCGAAACAGTGAGCCGCCAGGTGAACTTTATCTCTCTCGAGGGTGTAGATATCCTCGAATAACGCCTCCATAGCGGTAAGCCACGCCTCCATCACCCAAGGGTCGTTATCATCACCATTGAAAGTCGGAGGGTTGAACCGCTTAAGGGCCGTCAACACCGCCAACGACCGCTCCTTCTCGGCCTCAAGTGCATCTAGATCAAGAGCCGAAGAACCCGAAGCCGTCGGAGGAATAGCCATCACCGGTGCCGCCGCCGCAGGAGTAGGTGCCACAGGTGCGGGCGGGTCTTGAGGTACAGGTGTAGCCGCCGCCACCAGTCGTGCCACCAACTCATGGAGCCTCCCGATCTACTCTTCCTGCCGCTGCATAGCCCCGGCCAAAGCCGCTACTTGGGCTCGCAACTCATGCATTTCATGCGATCCAGATTGCTCGGGCACCTCACTAGGCAATGCCGGAGCGGATCTCGCTGAACGTCGAGGTGGTGCCATCACGTTCTGAAACGTAGCACACACATTAGCACTCGACCCACGTGACACACGCGTCTCAACTATACGTTCCAATCAACTACCCAAATCAAGCGAAAGCAATCAAGCATACCCATTCTCAACTCTCGGCATTATGTAGTCGGCCGCCCCACATAATCCTTTAAGTAGAAAACAAATAAGCACTTAAATCCATCTCTAACTCCTTTTAGAGAAGTACCAACAACAACCCAATCGCTTAGCTTCTGCAATAACCAAGTTCACGTTAAACGTTTCCTAATGTCCCTAAGGTCTCCAATCCTAAGGTCCCTAAGTCCATCCTAGACTTTTACTTTCACCGCTTTGATACCATTATATCTGTCACGCCCCGCGACCGCCAATTTGGTCGGTTCGGGCACGTCAACAGATGTCGAATTGACGGCACCACCCATGGCCGCCCAAGGCTCCACCAACATGTACAATCATAGCAATTCAATACAAAATGAATGCAATTATACATGACTTACTCGAGGGCAAGCAACAACCAACAACAAGTGAAAGTACTATGTACTAAACTAAACCACTCCACATACATGTCATTTGATTACATTTTAACCAAATACAAATAAACTATAATTATTACATTCATTCTTCTTTTTCCATATATGAATATACATCACATAGTCATCCAACCCAAATATATGGATCCATACATCTCTANACAACCACATACATAATATTTGATTACTTTTTAACCAAATACAAGTAAACTAGCTCTATTACATTCATTCTTTTCTTTTTCATACATGAATATACATCACATAGTCATCCAACCCAAATATATGGATCCATACATCTCTATACATCATGGTTCAACATACAAAAGTTGAAACTATACATAAGGAATGACTATACTCCGATGGCCGCTAACTACGGCGCAATACCCTTGCCCCGATCCTCCGCCGCCCCGCTCGCGTTAGGATCTGCAGGGTTAGTGGTGTGAGAACAAAAAGAAGTTCCCAGTGGGTTCGGCCACCGACCTCGCCGACTCGCCCATTAGGTCTATTCAGGCATAAGGATGCAAAGGAAATAGATATAGCAAACCACACTAATGATAATACTATGCCTGCAAGAAAATTAGTCAACAGATAGATAATCATATGTATGATAATGTATGCATGCTTTACATTCACTTGGCTTTTTATCCAATCATCCCGGGGTTCACATAGTTTACCCCCCAACTCACAACCAAAATCCCTTTCGATTTAGGGAGGCTCCAAGCACTACCACCCAAGGGACCGTCTTTGGGGACCGCTCTCCCCGTGGTGTTAATTCCGGAACACACCGCTTGAGGGGGATCTGCCGCCCTCAAGCCAAGACCCAATGTGAGTATAATCCCGTCCTCAATTTTGAGAACGTATAGCCAAACCTGTCATAAGCCACAATGCCACAATGCTACAAAGCCCAAGGCCACTTTTGCCTCGACACCACAATGCCACAGTAGGTTATACCTTGTTCAACTAGGCCACACTTGCCACCTGTCATAATGTCACTAATATCATAGTTTGACATGTCACAATGATCTAGGCTACATTTGCCACAATGCTCAAGGGTTATACCTTATTTAGCAATTCATGTTCGCGGTGCTAATCTCATTCGCTAATGTCAATGTCACATTTGTTTACTATTATCATAGGAATGTCGAGATGCTACGATTCAATTCTCGCGATTTTTAGACGCCTACACCACTCGCTACGGCAAAACGAAGCCAAAACAGGCTTTTTCCTCAATATCTCCGCGTACACTCGTCGGATCGCCGAACCGAGTTCACCAACGCGTCAGAAAACCTATCAATTAGGGATACAAGAGATCAATCCCTCATTTGGATCTCATTTGAACCAAACCCTAATATAAATCCCAACATAACCCTATATAATGTCATCTTCTCCAAATACACCCCTAACACATGGAGAAGCATGAAGCAAACCACCATAGTAACCTCTAGATGCTATTACTAGAAGCAAAAAGCTAAACCCTAGCTTAAAACAATGGAAACCTACCTTAGGTTCCAGGCTTTCCTCCCAAAGCTCTTGCTCAAGCTAGCCACCACCTTGTAGGAAGCTTTTTCTCCAACCCAAGCTCTTCCAAAACCCTCTCTCGCCCAAGCTCTAGAGAGAGAAGGAGAGAGAAAAGTTTTAGAGAGAGCGAGGGAGAAGGTTCTCTTTGGTAGGTGTGAGAGTAATGAGGCTTAAACACCAAGCCATTCACTTCTATACACCCCTCTCATAACACAATTGCACAAAACACCCCAAATAATGCAAATTGTGCACTGCCCAAACTAGGCAATTTTCACTTACGGGGTCCGGACCCTGCATCCGAACCCCGAGAGCACGAATTTCAGTACTTAGCTGAAATTTCACAGCTTTGCTCTCTTGGGTCCATACACCCTATGCAATGGCTCCAAAACACTTAAAACCCATTGCGGACCATTCCAACTCGTCCGACTTCGCGCTTCGCTCATTTGGATGGAAACTCGGCACAACTCAATGGGAATGCGATACGTTACACGACCGCTATGTCGACAAACTGAGCACCAAAGCTTAAACCGACCGCCATGTAGATAAACTGAATACCAAAATCCAAGCCGACCACCATGTCATTAAACTGAGCACCACAATTCAAACCGACCGCCATGTCATTAAACTGAGCATCTCAAACTCAATCTTACCACCATGTCGACAAACTGAGCACCAAAGCTTAAACCGACCGCCATGTCGATAAACTGAACACCAAAATCCAAGCCGACCGCCATGTCATTAAACTGAGCACCACAACTCAAACCGACCGCCATGTCACTAAACTGAGCATCTCAATTTCAATCGACCACCATGTCATTAAACTGAGCACCACAACTCAAACCGACCGCCATGTCGCTAAACTGAGCATCTCAACTTCAATCGACCGCTAAGTCGCTAAACTGAGCAAATCAAGTTCAGATATGACCGTCAAGTCGTTAAACTAAACAAATGACTGTTAAGTCATTAAACTGAAAATTTGACCGCCAAGTCCTTAAACTGAGCAAATCAACTTTAAACTCTTTTGACTGCCATGTCGTTAAACTTAGCAAATTAAAATTAAACTCCTTTTAACCTCCATGTTGTTAAACTAAGCAAATTAAAATTAAACTTAACCTCAACCTATTTCAAACGACCGCTATGTCATTAAACTGAGCAATCTGATCCCAATCGACCAACAAGTCTATATAAACTGAGTATTTAGTTTTATAAAATCTATGTACCGTAGGGGAATGCCCCTTCTTAAGCTATGTACACGACAAATCATATTAATAAAATTTTATTTGCCTATTTGGTCTCTTTTATTATCAGCATTTACATTCGGTCTCTTAATCGAGGATTCCTTAACANTAGAGAGAGAGAGAGAGAGTCCGGCTGGGATACTATCGATAGCACCAAAGGCTTGGTGCTATCGAGTTTTCCACCGTTAGATTTAACCCTTTGATTATTTTTATCTATTAGATTATACTATTCAACCAACCACCTACTCAACCCTAGGGGGCCCACATCATCCTAACCGTACATTTCTCAATCCAAGGGCTAAAAAACTGATAGCATCATGGTGCTATCGATAGTATTCCAGCCTAGTTCTATATATATATATATATAGAGCTAGTCTCCTATACTATCTTTAGTACCGGGGCTCCGGTACTATAGTCTCGTTTTCGATCTTAGGGTGTTCAAATCAACGATCAATACCGTTAAAACTGATCTAGGGTATTTAATATTTTTAGAAATAAAATTTTATATTTTTTCGACATAGTTTACTTTATGATCAAACCATTTTAAAATTGTCAATTTTCAATGGCTGCTATGGCGAGTTTGGAGTTTAACAGTATGGAAGAATTTAAATTTCTTCAAATTTTGATAGAAAATTCTTTAAACTATTTAGATTAAGTTTAACTTTCCTGATCTTGAATTTAAAAGTCCTATGCTCCAATTTTAAAGATTATTCAATTTCTACCGTCCATTTTGACATAATTTATTTACTAAGTAAACGATGTCGAAAAAAACTAAAATTTTATTTCTAAGAACTTTACATACCCTAGATCATATTTAACGGTGTGGATCGTTAATTTGAACACCTTAAGATCGAAAACAAGACATAGTACCGGAGCTCCGGTACTACAGATAGTATAGTAGCCTATATATATATATATGTATGTATGTATGTATATACATACACATATGTACATATATATATGTAGAATGATGCTACTATACTATCTATAATACCGGTGCTTCAAAACTATAGCCTTATTTTCGATCTTAGGGCATTCAAATCAATGATCCACGCCAACAAATATAATCTAGAGTACATGAAGTTCTTAGAAATAAAATTTTTATTTTTTTCGACATCGTTTACTTAGTAAGTAAATCACGCCAAAATGAACGGTAAAAATTGAACAATTTTTAAAATTTGAGTATAGGACTTTTGAATTCAAGATCAAGAATGTTGATCTTGATCTAGATAGTTTAAAATATTTTTTTTATCAAAATTTGAATAAATTTAGATTCTTCTATATCGTTAAACTACAAATTCGCGAAAGTAACCATTGAAATTTGACAATTTTGAAACGATTTGATCATAAAGCAAACTATGTCGAAAAAATATAAAATTTTATTTCTAAAAATTTCAAATATCCTGAATCAGTTTTAATGATGTGGATCGTTAATTTGAACATTTTAAGGTTGAAAACAGGACTATAGTACCGAAGCCCCAACACTATCGATAATATAAGAGCCTAACTCTATATATGTATATATCTCTATATATGTTTACTAACCCCTATGTATATATCTCTGTATATGTTTACGAACCCCCTTTTATTTGGCAGATGCTACAATCCCCCCTCGCTTGAGAAGATTCGCGACCTCAAGGATCGAAGTCCAGGAATTGGAATTTCAAGAACCGATAGTCTTCCCAGCTCGCGGCCTCCTTTCCGAGGTTCTCGCACTTGACCCGCACTTGGCTTACTGCTTGATTTCCCCTCCTGATCATATGTCGGTCCAAGATTCTCTCCAATCATGCAAGTAGTTGGCATTTATCTCCTACGAAAGGCACTGTAGGAGTTACAAGGGAACCTTGCGGGGGACTCCTCTTTAGTAGAGAAATGTGGAAGACTAGATGGATCCTTCACCTCTCTGGTAGTTGCAAGAAGTAGGCCACCTTGCCGATCCTCTCCTCAATTTTGAAGGGCCCATAATAATGCGTTGTGAGCTTGATGTTGTATTGTACCGCAACACTAGTTTGGCGGTAAGGTTGCAGCTTCAGGTATACATACTCTCCCATTTGATACTCCTTGTCCACCTTGTGTCTCATCATTTTGCTTCATGCGATTCCGGCTTGTAGAAGCTTCTCCCTTTGCACTTGCACCATATTTTCATGTTCTTTTCCCCACTCTGCACAGTAGGTGACACCTCCATTCCTAGGTTCACTACTAAACAGTTATAGGGGGCATAAGTGTCATCTTGAGTGAACTATGATAGTTGGTGTTATAGCATCACTCCGCCAACGTCAGTCACTTGTGCCACTTGTGGGGGCTCTTGCCAGACTTGGTTGGTGAACATCTTGTCCCAGTCGATCAATATGATTCTCAGCAACCCATGCAATTGATAGACTGTCGAGGAAGGCCCTGGCCACACCAGAGACAGTGAACGGGTGGGTGAGCGAGATAAAGTGAGCATACTTTGTGAGTTAATCAATCACTACTAAGATAGTATCCTTGCCCTCGGACTTCAATAAGTCCTCTATGAAGTCCATTGTGATCTCTTGCCATGCTTACGTTGGTACAGGTAGGGGTTGTAGGAGTCCAACGTAGGGCTGACTGTCCACCTTATGTTGCGCACAAACCATACACCCCTTGACCATATCCCCCACATCCTGTCTAAGGCCGGGCCAATAGAAAAATTATTTCACTCATTTATAAGTGTGAGAAATACCTAAGTGCCCTTCCATGGCTGATGAGTGTAGCTATTGTAATACCCTTCGTTGGATATCGCCTTGCTTCTCTATATATATCCTCCCTTTATATCTCAGCAACTCTTTAGTGTAGGTATAGTTTTGCAATTGAGTTGGTCATAGGAGCAAGTTCATTATGATTTGTTGACATTGTTTATCCCCATTGTAGCTTTCGACCACTTTCGATACCCAGTTAGGTATGGCTGCAGTAATGGCAAGATTGGCCCCATCTTCGAACCCTCTCCTAGATAATGAGTTCGCCACTTGATTCTCTTTTCTTGCTTTGTAATATATCACATAATCCAACCCCACCTGCTTTACCGTTCATTTTTGTTGCATGGCCATGGTGATTCTTTGCTCTAATAAATATTTAAGACTGATGACTAGTCTTGATTATAAACTGCCAGGGGCTTAGGTAATGTTTCCACTTGTTAATTGCCAACAAGATGGCCAAGAACCCTTTTTCGAAGGTCGATAGGTCCCTGTTGCGGCCGCTAATAGCCTTGCTTAGGTAAGCTATTGGTCTCCTGCCTTGTGGTAGTACAGCTCCTATTCCTTATCCAAAAGCAACCACTTCGACCGTAAAAGGTTGGATGTAGTCAAGCATTGCAAGCATTGGTGCTCAAGTCATAGTCTCCTTCGATATGTCGAAGGCATTTTGTGCATCTTCAATCCACTTGAATTGGTCCTTCTTTAGGAGTTCTGTTAGTGGCTTACTCAACCTTTCGTAGTCTTCAATGAATCTTCTGTAATACCCTGTAATCCCCAAAAAGCCCTCGAGACCCTTTAGTGAAGTTGGTGGCCGCGGCCAGGTAACCATATCCTCTATTTTTTTTGGATATGTAGCAACTCCTTCTATGGTGATTATATAGTGTCACGCCCCGGGGCCAATTTTAAAAGCCTTTTAATATGAATACAATCTTTAATATCGGTGTTGCGAAAAACGTGTCATTTTCTTTTATTCAACCTGGCCCACGTGACGTACAGACCCGCCACAAATATAAAGTTCCGCTGGCCACTCGGACAGAGTCTCTTTTGTATTTGCACGGCGTACCAATAATAACATCAGGATCACAACAACAACCTACATTTACCAATCTACAAGCAATTCATGCAATGCATATCCATACAGCTAGCGATCTTTAGAGATGATGGATGCCCTAAACACTCCTTAGGCGCTGGATGATGCGATGCACAATACAACAGTCATCCTATTTAAAAGTGCTCTCCACCCGGGAGCTTTGTTTTTAAACTCTATTTAATCATTGATAAAAACCATTCGAAAATCTTTTTAAAACTGTTTTCCACTCGAAAACTCCATTTTAAAAACCGACTATCCCGAGGGGTAGAAAACCACGATCTATAAATCTAATACCAAAAATCCATAAATCTCCAATTGCATGCATTATAAAGAAACATCAACTCAAACGAGTTCACAAATACTCAAATAGTAATATTGACCATCTAACTGGACCATTTAATTATTTAAAGTACTAAAGGTGAAAATAAAAGTAACCCGGGTGACGGTCGCTACTGCAATCTAGCTAGTACGTCTTTTCACCGTCGTGCCCAAAAGCCAACTCCTTGCCAGAACCATCTGGAGAAATGGAGGGTGAGAAACCACAATCAAAGTTTTCCAGTGGGTACGACAGAGCCACGAAGGCAAATCGTATTCAATGGAAAACAAAGGAGATAGAACAACAAATATGGTATGATATAAGAGCAACTATAATAGTAATAGAAACAGGATAGTAAATGAGCAAGAATCGACTACTACTGTAACAAAAACTCAACTGAACAGATGCCTCAAGATATATAATCCAAAACCAAACCCAATCTGGTGTCTGCCATAGTCCGCAGACCTCAAGTGTTGCCTCTCACAGAGCATACACTGACTTGATTCATGCGTCCACTAACGACCTATCCGGATACGTACACCCCCTGGTCAGTGGCTAAAATCAATCGGTGTCTAGAATACAGTGCTGTGACTTTATCATGCTGATATGCTCAATACGAAAACCGGCAAGAAGACCGATGCCTTGGCCGAAGCCAGATGCAAGGGCGTACAACGCCGAACCACGATCAACTAGATCGAAATACACGACAAAGGAATCGATGTGTTGCCTGGACCCAAGGTCCACAAATATACAACATATGCAAGCTTGCTCTATATGTCTATCAACAACTATCATCATGCAAGCAACAAGATATAGATAAATGAACGATAAACAAAGGTAACCGACATGTAGAGACTACGATACTGATATAGAAGTGTCCCGAAAATCACATCGGGATGCCGTCAGGACCCACGAAGTGTCCCGAACTCACCGACTCGTGCCACGACTCACCCGCTGCCACCAAACACATCGATTTGGATGTCTAGGCAGCAAACACAAGATTACGCAACCAAACAATTATCGCTGAATAATTGTTCGGATCCTGGTTCCCGGAAGTGTCAATTTCGACACTAGAACCCACGTCGCTCACCCGTCATCTCCGAACTCATGATATGACAATGGTGACTAGCTGACNGCCATAGTCCGCAGACCTCAAGTGTTGCCTCTCACAGAGCATACACTGACTTGATTCATGCGTCCACTAACGACCTATCCGGATACGTACACCCCCTGGTCAGTGGCTAAAATCAATCGGTGTCTAGAATACAGTGCTGTGACTTTATCATGCTGATATGCTCAATACGAAAACCGGCAAGAAGACCGATGCCTTGGCCGAAGCCAGATGCAAGGGCGTACAACGCCGAACCACGATCAACTAGATCGAAATACACGACAAAGGAATCGATGTGTTGCCTGGACCCAAGGTCCACAAATATACAACATATGCAAGCTTGCTCTATATGTCTATCAACAACTATCATCATGCAAGCAACAAGATATAGATAAATGAACGATAAACAAAGGTAACCGACATGTAGAGACTACGATACTGATATAGAAGTGTCCCGAAAATCACATCGGGATGCCGTCAGGACCCACGAAGTGTCCCGAACTCACCGACTCGTGCCACGACTCACCCGCTGCCACCAAACACATCGATTTGGATGTCTAGGCAGCAAACACAAGATTACGCAACCAAACAATTATCGCTGAATAATTGTTCGGATCCTGGTTCCCGGAAGTGTCAATTTCGACACTAGAACCCACGTCGCTCACCCGTCATCTCCGAACTCATGATATGACAATGGTGACTAGCTGACAAGGCTCGGCAACACAACACAGGACAAACACACACCGTCGGATGAAATCCGAAATGAAACCGCGTTCCGCCGGCGAATTTCGCCGACAAATGCACCGAAATCGACTTTCGATTTCTGCGAAGGCTATCGGACCTTGGACAATCAGTCCAAAGGTCACCACATACACATACGTACTGCCCATAGTAGCCACAAGATGCACAATTGCATAAAAGTCCCTATATTTATATAAAATCCTATTATTTTACGTAAATAAAGTGATTTTGTGCCTCGTTAACGCAAACCGAGGGCTTCCGAGGTCTACCGAGACACGTACTGATAGGTCTCGACGTGCCGGAGGCCGTGCTCATGATCCAGAGCACAAGGGCTCACTATGGGAGGTGCGGGAGCGACCCGAACATTAAGCGAACAGCGCGCACTCGGGGAAAACCGCGCCAAAACTACCGATTCGGAACCGCTAATCCAAAGTGAGGTGAGCACTATGATCAGCACTGACCAGCAATCACCGTGCTCACCTTCGGAGGCATCGGGACAGCCTCGGATCGCTGAAAAAGCAAGCGCAAATCTAAAAAACCATGCACAGACAGCACTACAAAAATCTTACTGGGCAGAAGGGCTTGGATCCAGTCGACGGCGGCTCGGCGGCAGGAGCGCCAGCCGCAGAAGTGTGGGGCCGGTAGGGGGAGGTCGCCGCTCACGCGAGCCGCCCGCGGGAGGCAGCCAGAGAGGCGGGCGGCGATGCCCTAGCCCGTACAGGAGAAGGGAGCTTGGCTTATCTTCTCTGGTGACTGCGACCTCGGGGCAACACCGATTAGCGACGGAGGTCCCCCGGGGTCACAAGGAGGAGGGAGGCGGCGGGCGACGGCAGCGGCGGCCCGCAACTCAGGCGCGGCCGCCCGAGCTCAACTCTGTCTGAGGGCCGAGGCAGCAACGCCCTACGCATGCGGCAACGGCAACGATCGCACCAGCCGAAAGCGGGGGTGTCAGAGGGCCGCGAGGGTGGTCGCCGGTGCGGCTCCGGGCGACAGCGACGTTTGGGGGCGGCGGTAGTCTACGAGGAGGGTCGCCGGGGCTCCAGGGATGACGCCGGAGAGAGGCCAGAGAGGAAGGGACACTCCACTTGCTCTCGGCAGGGATGGGAAGCTGAGTGCATGCAATATGAGGGAGATGGAGAGAAGACAGCCTTCTGGAGGTGGTGGTCGGCTGGAGCTCGTACGCAAGCGGCCAGGGCACACGCGGCGCACTTAGAGGAGAGAGCATAAGCGGCTGGGGCTCAGTTGGGGGCTAGGGTTAGGGTTTGCATATTGCAAACCCTAGGTGACCTTATATACATATGATGTATAATTGCAAGCTAGTCCACCGAAACTTAGTATTTTCAGCTGAGTCCACTACAGCGTGAGTAAAATGCACGAATACACCCCCATGTTCAATTTCACGCAAAACGGTACATAAAATGTAGGACTTATCGCAAAATTACCATTTTGCCATCTAAGACCCTTCCTCAATCAACGTGCGATCTCCGCAGATCCGTCCGTCAGATTTGCGAATGGATCGCACCAGTGCGATCAGCACGACAGAGACAACAAATCCACAATTTTGTCTCACCTGTTTTGGTCACCGATTCGCGACAAAACCCATCCTCTCTCTCTTCAATAGGCAAAACTACGCACGAATACATAGAATACATGTATCTCCAGTTTCCTCAAAATTCGTGCATCAAACCTAAAATCTATCAGCGCCAATGGTTCCGAAATAGTCGAACCATTGAAAACGAGCTATTGGATCGCTATGAACGGAGTCCGATACGCGCCAGAAGCCATTTCTACTCATTGGCCTCTCCGAAAACCCGGGTTACTATTCACTTTAAGTGAAAAGTAAAGATCGCGTAAAAACTCCATTCTAACTCGTTTTGCCCCAAAACTTGATGGGTGCTTTTGTAATTAAATTACACACAAAACCATCGTCAACAGAGAGTTTAGCTACACTGCCAAAATCTCAGTCCTTACATATAGCCCAGGTACTCAACCTTCCGCTGCCCGAACATGCACTTTGATTTATTTGCATATAGCTGATGCCTTTCAATGTGTCCAACACTTCTCTCAATTGCCCCACATGATCCTCAAGGGATTCTGCTTATCACAAAATATCGTTGAAGAAGACAAGTATGAACTTCCTTAGGTACAATGCTAAAACATCATTCATCACGGATTGAAAGTTTGTTGGCGCATTGGTTAGCCCAAAGGGCATAACTAGAAACTCATAATGGCCCGAGTGTGAAAGGCTATCTTTTGGATATCCGCCGAGTTTGTTCTTATTTGGTGATAGTCAAATCTTAAATCGATTTTGGAGACGTAAGCGGCCCCTTCCCAACTCATCTAATAAATCATCGATGAAAGGGATAGGTACTTAAGCGTCATCTTGTTCAGTTGGCAGTAGTCGACACAAAATCACCACGTGTCGTCCTTCTTCTTGACTAGTAGCACCGGGAGGTGTAAGGGTTCATACTTGGTTGTATTTTGCGCGACTCCAGCATTTCCTTTAGTTATTGCTCAATCTCATTCCTTTGTTCATAGGAGTATACAGCCTAATATTAACTAGGTTTGCACCGCTTAGTAACAGTATTTTATGATCCAGTTGCCTTGTTGGGGGTAGTCCACTCAGCTCCTCGAATCCCTCCTCATACTGATCAAGCAGCCTTTGGACCACTAGGGGTGTCTCCCACTCCACTTCCTTAATTTGCATGATTTGGGCTATGGCGCAATAGGCTCCCTCCTGACACTCCTGATGCCACTCCTTAGTAGTCAACATCTTAAACTTAGAACCATTGGTTAGCCCCTTCAGTATCGTCTGCTCGCCATTATTGTCTAACACCATAGTGTTGTTGACGTAATCGAAAGTGACCTTGCCACAGGTCTTCAACTAGTCAACACCCAATACGACGCTGGAGCCCTCTAATCTAATTACTCTCAAATCTGCTTTAAACGGTTGGCCATGCATGGTCCACGAAAATCCGAGACATCTAAACTTGCTTATCATCTTATGGCCGCCACTGTCACCCGTAGAGGTGCCCCGGGCTCAATGTGTGCCTTTACCTCCATTGGCACCCTGAAGTCGATAAAACTATGCGTGCTCCCTGTGTCAACAAGCACCCTCAATATCTTGTTAACTACTTCCTGTATTTTTATAGTTTGCTGTTGGTGTTCTCCATGTGCGCATTCACGGATAAGCCTAACTCCTCAATCACTTCTGCTAAGTTGTTTTCTTTCTCGTCCTTTCCTTCTTTCTCATCTTTTCAACCAGGCAGCCCTCATTATACACTTGCAACAAGTTGTCGGTTGCTGCCAAACTAAATAGGGATTTGTTCTTGCATTGGTGCCCTCGGTGATATTTCTCTCCATATTTAAAGCACTGTCCCGAGGCCCTTCTCTATTCGATTAGCTATCGATTTCCTTGGTGTTGGTTGGCAGTCGCCTTTTGCTATTCATTGTGCTGAAATTTAGATGCCTTTGCTGGTTTGTAGTAGCTTGCCCGTAGAACTTCCCTCTGGCTGTGGGAAGAAACTGGTCCTCCTAACATCTTGGTTGCCACCCTATTTCTTTTGTTAATCATGTTTAGGGCACATTCGTGGAGCTTGACTTGCTCGTAAGTCTTTTCGATTGTGGTTGGACGAGCAATATCCATGAAGGGTATCAATTCTTCCTTCAAGCCATTAATATAGCAGGTGATAAGATATTCTTCGCTAATGTGCGGGTTATAATGGAGCAATTGCAACCTTAGTTCCTTAAAACTTTCCTGATACCTTTCGATGGTTCTTGTATGCTTGTGGTTGCTAAACTCCCTCACCAATGACCTCCCCCCCCCCCCATATTCATATCGTTTGTAAATAGCTTCACAAACCCATCCTATGTAACTCATGGCCTGTTGATGTAGTCCTATTACCAAGTTCTTGCCTTCCTCGTAATATGCATAGTGGCAATGCCCATCTATTGCTGCTCAGGTATCTAGTATATGTCAAAATACTGCTCACAGCTCTCAACCCACCCCTTTGGGTCTTCACCACTGAATATCAAAAAGTCGAGCTTCGAATATGGAATAGGCTGATGCTGATTTGGGTTTCTTGTAGGCATGTGCAGGTTGAAATCCTCATCTATCTCTCGTGTCCTGTGGAGCGTTGGTAGAATTCCATTACCCTTATTCTCCCTTATGGTCAAAGGAGGGCTGCTGCTCCAGGCTAGTTGTAATATGGACTTCTATTCTCGGCTCTTCCTATGGGAGCATTGTGGGTTGTCGGCAATCGATATAGCTGCGAGGATAGCACCCTCAGCAACTCTTCATGTTGTTTGACTAACTCCAACTTGAGAACTTCATTCCCCTCTTCCCGGAATTCTGCCAACGGGTTGGTTAGCTCACCGATTTGAACCTGATGGTCGATGCTTAATTGTTACAGCCTTTCCTCGAGGGAATTGACATGTTCACTAAGATCTTTCATCCGGGTGCCCTCTACCATTCTATTTTTCTTAGTTGCAAATTTGAATCGTTTTGGCTTTTCTTCCCAATTTTGGTAGTTCACTTTACTACTTCCCTTCTGTTTCTTTTTCTTTGCTCTGGAATTGGCTTGCTATAGTAACTTGTGAGACCCTAGGTAGTCCTATATATAAGATATAATAAGGTTAAAACTCCTAACCCGGCTTAAGCATTTTGGGTGGTAGTTAAGCCCAAGAGTTTAAGAGAGTTAAGCGTGCTAAGACGGGAGTAGTCTTAGGATAGGTGACCCCCTAGAAAATTGGGGCTTCACAATTGGTATCAGAGCCAATTGCCAGCCGAAAATGTGAGATGAGTCTCGGCTGGACCAGAATTATACAGCGAGGAGAGCGAGTCTTTCATACTGTTGACTGTTATGGGTGGAACGCAGCTCACCAGAAGGTCGGTTTAGGCTTAGCGAAACAAGTCTCATATCGCCCGGTACTTGTGAGTTTGAGAATGATGAGGACGTCAGGACTTAAAGGAGGGAGAATATGAGACCCCAAATAGTCCTATATATAAGATATAAGAGCTAAAACTCTTAACCTGGTTTAAACATTTTGGGTGGTAAATAGACATAAGAGGTTAAGAGAGTTAAGCATATTGGAACGAGAGTAGTCCTAGGATGGGTGACCCCCTGGAAAGTTGAGGCATCACATAACTTGACCGAGGTGCCTATAATGCTCGGCTGACGTTTTGTTATTGTTCTAATTAATAGAACAGTACCAGAACCCTTCTTGGACTTCGGCACAATTTTAGCTAGATACTTTCTTGCCGAATTTGAAAAAAAGGATGCGGTTAGTGTTTTTACCTATTGAATGCCTGGTTTCGAGCAATTGCCCAGCCGCACACCTCTCATTTGTCGCTTGCAGGACCTTATGCTTGGAAACAGGATCCGTCCGTAGTCCTTGGATCATACCGCTCTGATACCAATTTGTAACAACCTGACTCACTGCAACCCGTCGAGGATGAGATTGCTCTAACACGAGTATGGCAGCGAGGATGACGATAAGCTCAGNTATCTTAAACAAGAACGACATAATCGGCATGTCTAAGGTTGGTAGTGAGCTTTGCAAAGAGATCAAAGTTTCAAATTTAAGGGTTTCTCTATTAGTGTGCGAACTTGGTCAATGGCTGAAGAACGGTGTCCCATAGAAGAGGAAATCAGGGCACGGATTATATTAAGAAATATCCCAACATTTTGCTGGAAGTTTTGAGAACTTGGATTACCTCATTTCTAGTTTTGGTAAGTTACAAAAAGTGGATGTCAATGCACAGTAAGACTTTGATAGGTTGCTGGTTAGACTGTTCGTTCAATGTAAAAGTTTTGCCTCTATACTAGCTCATCGATGATACATTGTTGATGGAATTGAGTACTTAAATGAGGTTGAGATTGATTCCATTCATGAACCATAACTGAAAGAGAAGCCGATTGTTTGGGAGAAACAGCTAACTTGCAACAAAAAATGGGTGCCAAAGAGGCAGAATAATAGTCAGGATAAAATTCAAGGGGGAGGTGATTGCTCTTTCAGTGTTCATGCGAAGAAGCTGTTGACGACTGCTCTTTGCAAACTGGCAACAGGGCAAGCTGGTCGACAGAGGGTTGAACAGGTGATGCACAACCAACATAAACCAGACTTACCTCGGGGGGCGACATCAAGGCAATCATTAAGGAAATTAAAAGTCACATTAAAGAAGTGTATGTTCACAAGAAAAAGATTATGCTAAGGTGGCTATTGCCAGTCCCAAGGAAGACAGTGAGGAGATTGCGGAAAAAGAAAGGTTCATCTTTGACGAGAGGATGTGCCTTGAAGAAACGTGTAATCACATGGTTCAAATGAAGACACATAATATTGATGAGGGAGGTGAGTTCAACTGTGTAGCACAGGGTGAGCCACATGTGATTTATAACTTAGATCCTCTAATTAAATGGGCTGAACCAAATCAAGTCAATGACAATTCAAACCAGCTTGGGGAGTCTATTCTGAATCAACTCGAAACAATCGAGCCAATCTCTTTTTTGTCCCCTCTCCACATGGCAAAGAAATGTGGTCAAGATAGCAACATGGTCTACCTCAAACGGTTTGGAAGCTACGCAAACCATCCGTGAGACGGCAGCATCAGCAGCGAAGATTAAAGCTTTAGAGGTTAAAAAGAAGAAAACTAATCAAGACTCATCGAGCATTGGTGAGTCATCTTCCCCATTAGGCTCAATTAGTGTTTCTCTTTTTAATTTTGCAAAAGAAAGGGATTTATCAAAATTAGGGAGGGATTGTGGGTTCAAGTTGTTCGAAGGAGACAGGGTTTGAATGACTCTAAGAAGCATGCAAAGGTCAAATCAAACAGCAGATGGGGTACCTGGGAGATCCATATTTCCAGGGCCATAATGAACGAGAGTGTAGGGGTTATATTGGTTAAAAGAAAACAAGTAATGAAGATAGCAACTAGGAATATAAGAGGTTTGGGGAATTCGGGTAAGAGAAGAATTATCAAGGATTATATAGGTAAGCATAAATGAGACATAATTTGTCTTCGGAAACCAAATTAACGGAATACACTAAACAAACACTTCAGTCAATTGGTGGAAAAAGTATCAACAGTTGGAGAACTCTAACTGCTAATGGTGCTCCAGGTGGAGTTTTGATAGGATGGAATAAAAAAAAAATTATAGAACTTTGGTACAATCTATAGAACGTATTCTGTCTCACTTACATTACAGGCAAGGATTTAAGTGCCCATCAACAAGAGCGTATCCACTGTGTCGTATCGTGCCAACATGATATCGGCATAATACAGCTTCCGTGCCGATGACACAGCTCAAAACCCTCTTTTCTTTAAATTTGTAAGTAATTTTCTCAATAAAGTTTAAAAGATTTGGTAAAGATGCATAATAAGCAATTAGAATATTGTTTCTAAAGAAAATAAATATTTCATACCATTATGTGTTGGTACACATCAAGGTTTTAAGTGCCCGTCGGCACGGGCCATATCCACTGTGCCGTACCGTGCCAACAAGATACCGGCACGATACAGACACCGTGCCGATGGCACAGTTCAAAACCCTTTATTCTTTAAATTAGTAAGTAATTTCCTCAATAAAGTTCAAAAGATGTGATAGAAAGACGTAATAAATAGTTAGAATATTTTGTTGCTAAAAAAAATAAATATTTCATGCTATTATGTGTCGGCACACAAGAATTTTTTTGACCGGCACGCATTGGCACGACTCGGCACACACCGTGCCGAACTGTGCCAGCAAGTTTTCGGCACGACCCCGTGCCACGGCACTTAAATCGTTGGTACACATGTATTTTTTGTGACTAACACGCATCGGCACAATCCGGCACACACCGTCTTATATCGTGCCAACAAGATTTCGGCACAACCCAGTGCCTCGGCACTTAAATCCTTGATTACAAGAAAAATAGAAAGATTTTAAATGGATGTTAACATATATGTATGGACCAAATGATAAGAACCAAGTGAATGACTTTCTTACAATATTAACATATATTGGTAGAGCGAGTGTTAATGCTTGGGTGATTGCAAGGGATTTATATTTAATCAGGTTTGGATAGAAAAACGGAGCAGAGGGTTGATGATAAACTAATGACAAAATTCAATGACTTACACTGCAGAATGGCGGCTCATAGACATTCCATTAAAAGGAGGAAAATTCACGCACGCAAACTTACGAGAGAAGCCTAGCATGGCAAGAGTGGATAGATTTCTTATCACTTTAGAATGGTTGAGCCAATTCCCTAATACCATGCAACTAGAAAATATGAATATAATTTCTGATCACATCCCTATAGAATTAGACACGGGTGCTTGTGACTTTAAGAAATCAAGTGTTTACATTTGGAAAAAAAAATATGACTTGAAAATGAAGAAGTACATAATCTTATTCGAAACTAATAGAGTGAAGATTATGGAGAAGGGTCACCTTGTAAAACCATGGTAAGAAAATTGAAAACACTGAGATCAAAATTAAAAGAATGGGACAGAAATAGCTTTGGTAATAAACTAAAAAGAAAATTTGAGATAGTTTCTGAAGTTGATAAGTTGGATAAAAAGGAGGAAGTGTTGTTTATCTGCAAAGGAGAGGGATAGAAGAAAAGAGCTTAAACATGAAATTCTTACCTTCGGCAAGTAAGAGGAGATTCTATGGGAGCAGAGGGAAAAATTGAAAAGGCTTAGCTCAGGAGATAGCAACACTACCTTTTTTCACACTTCTGCAGGTTCTAGAAAAAGATGGAATCAAATAAGATATTTGGTTAAAGAAGGAAAGATATTTTCTGAGCACAAAGACGTGGTGGAGATTTTCAATCAGTAGTTCAGGGCTCTTTTTGGAACTGAGAAAGAAATGTTGTTGGAAGTGAGGTGGGAGGATATTTTTGCAGATCATATTGTGAAAGCAATGAGTTGGAAAAGTGTTTTTCTGAAGAAGAAATTAAGCAAGCGACTTTTCAATTGGGTGCTGACAAGGCGCCTGGGCCGGATGGTTTCCCTAT
>NW_017890769.1:0-2080 GCF_001540865.1 Ananas comosus | reverse complement strand
TATTAAAAACTTTATTTAATTTTAAATTTTAATTTTCAGATTCATTTTTGAATTTTAAAATTTACATTTTTTAATTTTTTAATTTGTGAAAATAGATTTCAAATTATTAATTCATAATTATATTAAATTATAAATTTTTAAATTAAAAATTTTTAATATTATTATTTTATATTTTAAATTTCATCAATATATTTTTAAATTTTTCATTTTTAAATTTCAAATTTACTTTTTAAATTTATTTTTAAATTTTAATTTAAATTATATTTTAAATATTAAATTTTTTAATTTAAAATTTTTTTTAAACATTCATAAGTTGTTTAAATTTTAAATTTTTAAAATTTTAAATTAATTTTTAAATTAAAATATAAAATTTTAAATTTTGTACAATTTTGAAATTTAAAAATTTTAATTTTAATTCAAGTTTAAATTTAGATTTTCAATTATTTTAAAATAAAATTTAATAAAAACATTAATTTATGTAAACATCAAAAAAATTTTGCTAAACAGCTTTTCAAAATCACTTCAGAAAAATTATTTTTATCTAAACTCAGCCAAACGCTCTACAGCTTTTAACCAAAATTACTTCTCCCAACCAAAATCACTTTTTCAGAAGCTAAGCCAAACGGGGCCAAAATCATCTATTTAAAATTTCTTCTCAGATGTTTCAAGTTAACTTCTGGCCCAAAATAAATTTCTCTAAATCTTGTATGGTTATGCTACATGAAAATGAAAAACTGGGGAATATGTTAACAGCAATCATGCAATCTAAATTAAAAAAGTTCCCTGTTAAGTACTTAGGCTTTCCTTTGACCAGCACAAACCTAAGAATTAGAGATTGGATACCCTTAAACAACAGATTTGAGAGAAAACTTGATAGTTAGAGAGGCAGGTTGTTATCTATTGGGGGAAGGTGTGTGTTGGTAACTTCTGTTCTCGCTGCTTTACCTTCGTATTATTTTTCATATTTTTTTGTTCCAAAATGGGTGATCAAGAGCATTGATAAAGTTAGAAGGAATTTACTGTGGAAAGGTAAAGAAAAGATCGGTGGGGGCTGTCTTATGAAATGGAATAACATTTACAACAACAAAGATCAAGGGGGCTTGGGCATTCTAAATTTAAGGGAGCTCAATCAGGCATTGTTAGGTAAATGGCGGTGGAGGTTATTGACATCTTTTAATCTGAAATGGAAAAGGGTTTGTGAAGTTTAATTATTTTCGAAAATTTAAGGTGTTCTCGTGCAAGTTGCCTAAAAGGCAAAAAATTTCTACTTGGTGGACGGGAACCGGTAAAGCAGGTGCTGTTTTCAAACACGGTTTACAGACAAAAGTTGGCAATGGTTTGAGCACAAGCTTTTGGAATGACAGATGGTTGGGGAGTAAACTTCAGCACTAATATTTCCTAAACTTTATCACCTATCCATGCCTAAGAATAGTTTTGTTGCAGCTGTCATGAGAGGTTTCCAAGGTCTGAGAGTTTAAATACTTATGTTTAGAAGAGAGCTGCATTGTGAGAACCTAAGGGATTTTACTTATCTGCTTGAATTGCTTACTGAAATCACGTTAAATGATTGTGATGATCTTGCACAATGGAGATGGTGCAAAAATGGAAATTTCTCAATGAAGAGTCAATACAGAGTAATGAATTTTGGTGGAACGAGATGTCCGATGGCTTAAAATCTGTGGTTGCCCTGTTCCTTTTAAGGTGAAGATATTCATGAGGGTAGCTATTGATAGCAAGCTACAAACAGAGGAAGTGATATTGGGAAAAAAAATATATGGATGATTAATAAAAGAGGCTGTGCAATGTGCAATGTGGCAGAGGAATCTAACAACCATCTGTTCTTAAGATGCAGATTTGTAAAATTAATCTGGCCGCCATTGATGCACCCTTTTAAGATAAAGGTATGGCCAAAAAATATGAAAGATTTGTGGCAAATTTGAAGAAAGAAGAATGTCAAATCAAAACATAGAACAAATTGGGATGTTGTTATGGCCGTTTGATGGTGCATTTGGAGGGAGAAGAATAATACAATTTTTGGAAGGAAATCATGTTTTAGGATTGTTTTATCGGAAAAAATTAA
>NW_017890768.1:35570-36021 GCF_001540865.1 Ananas comosus | reverse complement strand
TTAGAATTGATCAAACCATCTATTAGGTTTCACCTAATCAGTTCAATTGAACTCTAATACATTTACTTAGAGTTCAAATAAATGAAATTGAATTAAACTCTAATACATACACTTAGAGTTTAATTTTGACTAATCCTAATATATATAACTAGGATTTAGTTGATATTTCACCTCATGGTGAATCTAAATTAGACTCTAATACATACACTTAGAGTTTAATTTAAATTACATTTGACTAATCCTAATATATATACCCAGGATTTAGTTGATATTTCACCTTATGGTGAACCCAAATTAGACTCTAATACATACATTTAGAGTTTAATTTAAATTAAATTTTGACTAATCCTAATATATATCATTAGGATTTAGTTGATAATTCACCTCATGGTGAACCCAAATGAAACTAAATTAGACTCTAATACATACACTTAGAGTTTAATTTAAGTTA
>NW_017890768.1:31573-32987 GCF_001540865.1 Ananas comosus | reverse complement strand
GCCATCCGCGAGGTGAGCGACGAGGACCTCGAGGAGGAAGGCCCTCCAGCGGTGATCGATGCAGTCCTGGGGGAGTTCAAGGACGTCATGCCCCAGGAGTTGCCCAAGAGACTTCTACCCAGGCGGGAGGTGGACCATGCGATCGAGCTCAAGCCAGGAGCAAAGCCACCAGCAAAGGCACCATACCGCATGGCCCCGCCAGAGCTCGAGGAGTTGCAGCATCAACTGAAGGACCTCCTCGATGCGGGCTTCATCAGGCCGTCGAAGGCACCCTACGGAGCACCAGTCTTGTTCCAAAGGAAGAGCGACGGAAGCCTGCGGCTCTGTATTGACTACAGAGCGCTCAACAAGGTGACGGTAAAGAATAAGTACCTTATTCCCCTTATTGCTGACTTGTTTGACCAGCTTGGCAAAGCGAAGTTCTTCACTAAATTGGACCTTCACTCGGGGTACTACCAAGTCAGGATCGCGGAGGGCGATGAGGAGAAAATGGCTTGCGCGACGAGGTATGGAGCCTACGAGTTCCTCGTCATGCCATTCGGTCTAACGAATCCGCCGGCGACCTTCTGCACCCTGATGAACAAGCTATTCCACCCCTACCGACCGCTTCGTGGTAGTGTACCTCGACGACATCGTCGTGTACAACAACACTCTGGAGGAGCACGTCGAGCATCTGCGGACGATCTTCCAAGTACTGCGAAAAAACCAACTCTATGTCAAGAGGGAGAAGTGCTCCTTTGTGAAGGAGGAGGTGCACTATTAAGGATTTTATAGGTTGGCGAATTTCGTAAAGTTGTTTGGAGTCTTGAAGAGTTGATCGCAGAAGTTTTTGAGAAGAGATTCAAATTTGAGGACGAAGACTCATTCGGAAAGATCGGCACCTAAGGTATGGAAAAAGATCATTTGTGGTGAAGGTACATAATTAGAATAAGTTCAGAAGGCTTAGATTGCTTTAAAACAACTTTTCTGAACTTTCATGTGTTCTGGGACCGGTCCCTGAGATGGAGAGACCGGTTCCCCCAAGGTCCTCACTGCGTGAACCATGATGCAACCGGTCCCCTGTGATGAGAGACCGGTTCCCGAACCATNTTGTCGTTTTGGCGCTTTCTGACAAAAAGGGGGAGATGGATGGGATGGTCTTAATGATGATGATGATGCATTCCTGATGTTTAGTTAGTTAAGATATTTGATGCATTCCTGACGTTTAGTTAGTTTAATTATGAACTATGATGCTTTAGGTGTTTGACTTAGTACTTTAGGTGTTTGTGACTATGAACTATGAATTATGAACTATGATTTGATAGTTTGTTTGATCTTTATACTTGAATCTTGATTATGCTTTGAGAATGTTTTTGCAGGAATAATTCAAGACTTCAAAACTCCATGTCTAAGTCATAGAGTTTGTATTAAGGGT
>NW_017890768.1:15236-31548 GCF_001540865.1 Ananas comosus | reverse complement strand
GTGAACACTATTTGCATGCCGGGTACTGAATCAAACGGCATTATGGTTATGTCAAAATATTTCAAAATGGAGTACAGGTTTCTGAACTTTATGGTTTGCTACAACATCATGCCTCTCGCGAACACGAAAATCTTAAGATGGGATCGGATTCTGTACATGTATCTCTTCGGTAGGCCAGATATTGTGAGTGCGAAAAACATTAACATGAATATTCCGTTTCTGATCTGGCGGCGGATGGCGAAGGACATCAAAACCTCTGGGCAAAATGAGAGGTTACCATTTCCTTTGATAATTATGCGGATTTTGCGACTTCGTGAGGTGGATGTTCGGTGTACATCATACGAGCACAGTTTGGGTCGGATCAATGAAAGGACGTTTGTAAAGTCCTCGGTGCAGCTTCGTACGCCGTCTCAACGTGCTTCTTCCCCTCCTGCAGCTCCACCTCCTGCTACTGCTACTTCTTCACGTCCTTCTATGGACATTTCTGAGGAAGATATTTCCGTTTCATCGGTGTATCGCGAGCAGCAACGTCTATCTGAGGAGCTTCAGAAGTTGTCTGCAGAACAAGCTGCGATTCGTAAGGATGTGAGCAAGATGAAGCGCTTGTTGAATATGATTTTTGACAAATTAGGATGTTGTCGGGCGGATTTACCTCCAGGAGATGATTCTGACTAGGAGTTACCGAGCTTCTCCTTTTGTCGTTTTGGCGCTTTCTGACAAAAAGGGGGAGATGGATGGGATGGTCTTAATGATGATGATGATGCATTATTCTTGATGTTTAGTTAGTTAAGATGTTTAATTATGAACTATGATGCTTTAGGTGTCTGACTTAGTGCTTTAGGTGTTTGTGACTATGAACTATGAATTATGAACTATGACTTGATAGTTTGTTTGATCTTGATACTTGAATCTTGATTATGCTTTGAGAATGTTTTTGCAGGAATAATTCAAGACTTCAAGACTCCATGTCTAAGTCATAGAGTTTGTATTAAGGTTGTAAAAGTGTAAATTTTGTTTATTGGATTGATCATGCAGGAGATTATCGTTTGGTGATTGCGATGATCTTCTTTTTATGACTTATTGGTTGTATACGAGCTTTGTAGTATATTTTGTCACGAAATCGCCAAAGGGGGAGATTGTTAAGGATTTTATAGGTTGGCGAATTTCGTAAAGTTGTTTGGAGTCTTGAAGAGTTGATCGCAGAAGTTTTTGAGAAGAGATTCAAATTGGAGGACGAAGACTCATTCGGAAAGATCGACACCTAAGGTATGAAGAAAAGATCATTTGTGGTGAAGATACATAATTAGAATAAGTTCAGAAGGCTTAGATTGCTTTAAAACAACTTTTCTGAACTTTCATGTGTTCTGGGACCGGTCCCTGAGATGGAGAGACCGGTTCCCCTAAGGTCCTCACTGCGTAAACCATGATGCAACCGGTCCCCTGTGATGAGAGACCGGTTCCCGAACCATGGTGCTTCTGTCGCGCAGCGAGGGACCGGTCTCAAGTTTGAGAGACCGGTTCCCGAACGTTGGGTTTTTGGTCACGCAGAGAGGGACCGGTTCCTCACTTGAGAGACCGGTCTCTCACAGACCGGTCTCCTCGAGAGGACCGGTCTCTGAGGACGACACAGGTTTTTGAAAACGACTTTTTGCAATCCTAGTCTACTTCTAAGTCTTCTAAACATATAAATAAGCTATGTGGGTCATCTAAAATTAAGGCTTTGAATATTTTACCAATTCTAAACCCTAGAAACTTATTTCTCTCCGTTTCAATGCTTAGATTTACATGATGAGTTTCTAGCAATCAACATCGGCTTGATTCTTCGTTGTTACTCAATAATTCTTACGAGAATCAAGTAGATGTTTGATAAAAGGTGAACTCCCATAGCTTATGGTTTTCAAAAGTTAAATCACCACAAATCTTCGATTCTACAAGCTCCGGAAGGAGGTTCGGCGCGTGGATCTCGCGTGAAGCCGAGGATTCGGTGGACGCTTCGAGGAGTTGAGGCGTTGACGCTGCGAGGAGTTGCAGCAAGGTCGATTGGTGGATTCCTATCGATCGAGGACCGGCAAAGATCACCGTCAACGAGAAATCGGTAAATTGAGTCGTGTGTTTTTGTCGAAATCACTTGTACTCAAGTTTTCTTAGTGGATTTTCTTTGCGTGATCGGTCCCGTGGGTTTTTCACTCCGAATTGGAGTTTTCCCACGTTAAATTCTCGGTGTGCTGTTTTAATTTCTGCTATTGTGTTTTGTTTGCATCGAGTTTTTTCGAGTTTGCCGGATTTACACCTATTCACCCCCCTCTAGGTGTTACTTACCTTTTAGATCCTCGGGATCCATATCTTACATGCACTTCCTTGGCCACTAGATCGGCCGAGGACAACTCCACATGGACCAGCAGAAAGTGCGGGCGATCGACGAGTGGGAAGCGCCCACGACGGTGTCCGAGCTGCGATCCTTTCTCGTACTCGTCAACTACTATCGCCGTTTCATCACGGGCTACTCCGCTCGAGCGGCCCCTTTGACAGATCTGCTGAAGAAGACCCAGTCATGGGACTGGACCCCTCGATGCGCGGAGGTATTCGATGACTTAAAGCGGGCGGTGACAGAGGATCCGGTGTTGCGGCTTCCCGACTGTAACCGTCCATTCGATGTACATACTGACGCCTCGGACTTTGCCATTGGTGGTGTTCTCGTGCAGGACGGACACCCCATCGCCTATGAGAGCCGCAAGCTCAACGACACCGAGCGGCGATACACGGTGCAAGAGAAGGAGATGACAGCCGTAGTGCACTGCCTCAGGACTTGGCGGCACTATCTCCTTGGAAGCAAGTTCGTTGTGCGGACGGACAATGTCGCGACGAGCTACTTCCTCACTCAGAAGAAGTTGTCACCCAAGCAGGCGAGGTGGCAGGACTTCCTGGCGGAGTTCGACATGGAGCTCTTGTACAAACCCGGGAAAGAGAACCATGTGGCTGACGCACTCAGCCGCAAGGCCGAGTTGGCAGTGGTGTGCCAGCTCCAAGGCGCGATCAGGGAGAGAATCTGCGAAGGGACTTACGAGGACCCTGTGGCCCAAGGACTCGTGCGACTGATCAAAGAGGGCAAGGCGCAGCGGTTCTGGCTTAGCGATGGGCTGCTCCTCACCAAGGGGCGGCGTGTCTATGTGCCCAGATGGGGCAACCTTCGTCGCGAGCTCATGAAGGAGTGTCATGATTCCAACTGGGCCGGACATCCAGGACAGAAGCAGACGATGGCGCTACTCGAGGCCGCCTACTATTGGCCTCGCATGCACGACGACGTGGAGGCGTACGTGCGAACTTGCCTTGTGTGCCAGCAAGACGTGCGGACTTGCCTTGTGTGCCAGCAATCCTGGGGGCCTCCTCGAGCCCCTGCCTACAACGACGCGTCCGTGGGAGAGCATTTCCATGGACTTCATCTCCGCCTTGCCCAAGGTGAGGACGTTGGGGTCCATCCTCGTGGTGGTAGACCGATTCTCCAAGTACGGGACTTTCATCGTGGCACCAGCGGATTGCACGGCGGAAGAAGCGGCGCGGCTCTTCGTCAGCAATGTGGTGAAGCTTTGGGGCGTCCCCGAAAGCATTGTGAGTGACCGCGACCCTAGATTCACGGGCAAGTTCTGGACAGAGGTGTTCCAGATCCTGGGGTTGGAGTTGCTTTTTTCCACCAGTTTCCAACCCACAGACGGACGACCAGACGGAGCGGGTGAATGCCCTACTGGAGGAGTACCTGCGGCACTATGTCAGTGCCAACCAGAAGGACTGGGTGCATCATCTGGACGTGGCCCAGTTCTCCTACAACTTGCGGCGGAGCGAGTCAACCAACCTTAGCCCGTTCGAGCTGGCAACAGGGAGGCAACCACTCACTCCGCATTCTGCTGCTGCGGGCGAGCAGGGCCACAGCCCAATGGCTCTCCAATTCACTTCTCATTTGCAGGAGAAAGGAGACATTGCGAGAGCCTATCTCGAGAAGGCAGCCCGCCGAATGAAAAAGTGGGCCGATGCAAAGCGGCGACCCTTGGAGTTTGCCGAGGGAGATCGAGTGTTGATCAAGCTGCAACCACAACAGTTCAAGGCATTTCGCAAAGTGCACCGTGGGCTTTTGCGAAAGTACGAGGGGCCTTTCACTGTCATCAAGCAAGCGGGCAAGCCTACAAACTGCAACTCCCCGCAAACCTGAAGATTCATCATGTCTTTCATGCTAGTTGCCTGCGGCCCTACCATGAAGACGCTGAGGACCCGAGTCGGGGCGTGTCGCAGCGCGCTCCCGCCACTATGACCACTACAATCGACAAGAAGGTCGAAGCCTTGCTGGATACTCGCACCATTCGGCGTCGCGGAGTCCCGAGGAGCATCGAGTACCTTGTCAACTGGAAGAATCTCCCGCATGGCGAGGCACGCTGGGAGAAGGCTAACACTCTCTGGAAGTATTAGAAGCTGATTGATGACTTCCAACACCAGCACGCGACGAGGGCGTCTGCGTAATAGGTGGGGGAGGTTGTCACGACATAAAGATTTTCTCCGCGATTTCCCTTTGTAATCACCCAAACTCCAAAGCGGATATCTGACGGAGGTTTTAGCTTAGAATCTTCTAGAAGCTTCTACGCGGATCTCGAGACTAATGGTGCGGATACCGGAGGGTCAAGAGTCCCTTAGAGTTTCTAGGTAGTCAATAAATGTATGACTCTTCGAGTTTCTATGATATTTATTAGGACTCTTGGGAGACCGCGTGGCCTCCCCTTTTGGCTAGTAGTATTGTGCCACTTGGCACCTTTCCATTGGCATTATGGGCGGCGAGTGGCCTATAAATAGTGTGGCCTCCACCCCCTCTCATTTCAGAATCTCATATTGTATTCTCAAGTTTAAAATAATAGAAGAGCTTTCTTCATATCTCTCTCTTGTACTTAGTCTAGGGCAAGTGAGGTCCTAACTTAGCAAGTAGAGAGACAGGCTTGCTCACTTCACGAAGAAAGGCGAGCGCCGCACGGATTTTGCGAACCAAACCGTTAAGTCCGTGACAGGTGTGACTCTAAGACTTAATGAAAGAGTTTGGTATAAATTTTAAGCCTGTGTCTATTATGTGATAGTATGAGTATAATATATTTAGCTAAAAATTCGGTTTATCACAAAAGAACCAAGCATGCATATTGATGTACAATCACTACATCTTGAATGTCATAGAAGATGGAAAGGTCAGGGTGTTGTAAGTGGGAAATCATAAGAATGTGGCCGATAAGCTTACGAAACCGATGAAAGTAAAGATGTTGACTTGGAGCCTAACTTCTATAGGCTTCAAAATGAGTGAAGCATTAAGACACATGATTGGCCCGGAGATAAAGAACGGTGATTTTGCTATGAAGGTAGAAATTGTTGGGTTTGGTGATATCAAATTCACCTATTAACCTATTTGGTTTATTTTTAAGTTTGGTTTAATAAACTCATGAAGTGGGCTAGTTGATCATTGATTTTGGGCTTTAGTTAACCAATTAACAAATTGGGCTAGGTGGGTTGTTGTGCGAGGGATTCTCATTGTGTAAGAAAGAGAGTTCTCATCTTTCTCTGTAGGCTTCTCTTTTCTTAGCATAGAGAAGAGAGGTGTAGAGAGGGTAGGAAAACGTGCTCTGTTTTTTTAACTCAATTCAAGACTTTCGAGATTATTGGAGGTATTTCAAGAGGCGTTTCGAAGCGAGATTCGTGTGATCGAAAGGAGATTTAAAGGTGGTGTGGTAAAAAAACTTTTTTTCCATTGTCCAATTCATGGATTGGATCTGAATGATAGTTATATGTCTATTATAATAGAAGGGTAATTTCTATCCAACTCTTATAATCTTCTCATTTTGAGAATGGATTTGATCTTCTACGTACCCGTAGATGTAGTCGGTTGTGGGTGAACCTCGTAAGTTCTCTTATGTTGTGATTGTGTACTTGGATTTTTCTCTTTCTACTTTATTTTACTTAAATTTCTTGCACGTCTTGATTATTGATGATTGAGATACAACACACTAGTTAATGAGTGTGATTAGTGCCTTAACCGTACAAGCTCTATCGTTCTCTGCATGACAGTTTTGCCGAATCAAGTCGCTAACCTTGTTGATCAGCCAGTGGGGCTGGTCCGAATGGACGAAATCGAAGATCAAATGCAGGAAGCGGTTGGAGACATACATACAAGTTGTGCAAACCGGCCTCAACTTCTTATACGGCACAAGGCCGTGGTTTCGTACGCTACGAAGGTGAAGTCGAGATCAAGCGTATGGTCAGAGCTTGTGACCTTCGGCGTCTTGCGACCCCGACGAAAGAGACACACTCTTATTGAACAACTTGAATATGACCCAACAAAGAGTACTCAACTACTAATTAAGATTGGCGTAAAATGCTACATGGGAGCTCATATATATTAGCTCTTCTGCGGAAAAATTCCAGAATGCAACGGGTATATTAGTGACGTGGCGTAACAAACCAATCAAATTAATCCTTTTAAGAATATATGTCCCATCATGATTGTAAAAAAATATTTTTATTGTACTTTTGTTTGAAAAGAAGGAATGTGATTGGCTTGTTATTGATGACGTGGTGCAAGTGTGACAGTGTAGAATTCCTCCTTCTGCGACCATGCTATAGCATACGGATCCTACTAAATTTCCGTAAAAACTATATATATTATGAATTAGAAACCTCCACTAATTAAAAGGTGATGTGAAACTTTTGATATTTTGACCATACTAAAGTCTAGTTATAGTTTGTTGGTTGCAGTAAAGGGCCCGTTACGCATTTGGAACAGGGATGTTCTTGACTCAGAAAATAATCAACTCCTCTAATTACTTTGAATAATAATAATATAGTGTGTGTGTGTGGTTTGAATTATAATTTTTTTTGTTAAATATTAAAGTTTAAGATTAATGGAAATAAAATGGACATCCAACTGTAATGATAATGTAATGACCCTCTCTATGAGTAACTTAATGATTCCGAACCATCAAACCAAAATATTTGAATCCAATTATTAATATTTCAATGTAAGTCCTTACACACCTACAAATAATCTTTTCTTAACCCAACATAAAAATATAAGAATCTTAAGGCACTATCACTTACATGTTTCAGTATTACGAAATAATAAAAGATTTAGCCCAAATCTTTTAAGAATTAGGCTGGTGTCACGTCCTGGGACCCAGCGAAAGCCCGCCCGGTGCGTGTCCAGACCCGCCATATACCTACAACATAAAAGACGTCTATAACAAAGCGAAGAATAAAGCAAAAGTAAATAAGTATCTATAGATATCAAAGTATGAATACGACTAAATTCTAATAATAAGTGGAAAGCTAAAAGAACTAAACAACCATCATAATCTAAAATAGATACATCATAAGATACAAATACAAGGTGTTAAATATACAAAAATAGTGGTCTCTACACATAGGGTACAAAACTCTCACTCTCTCCAACTAAAACAAAAGGAGAGATGAACCACCTAATAGCAAGCTCCTCGCTAACTAGCTAGAGGCAACCCCCTTACCGCGGTCCCTAACCTCTTCCGAAGAGGAAGGCTCTGTAACAAAAACAACAAAAGAGGAGGCGTGAGAACTATTAATCAATAGTTTCCAGTAGGTAAGCCGCCGACATCAGCGAAATACACCACTAGGCTAAGGAAGCATAAGTAATATATTCTAACATTTAAATGAAATGAACAACATGTATTTTAAGTATGAAATAAAACTTACTAAACTACTATGTCTCTATTTTAGCAGAATTTCACATGTATAAGAGTTATTCTAACATGAATGAATATGTATATAAATAGCATGATATCCACAAATACAACTAGTAGGATGTTTACATTTACATTTAGTATATTGTCCACATTGCATTTTAGTTCAATATTGTTCCAATCATAAAGGACCTACACAAGATAGTCCGGCTTGCGTCGTGCCTAATGGTCCCGTGGTAGTCAACATTCCCACTCTAAGAATGAGCATTCCCCACGGCATCCCATTTAGGCGCCCAATCCCCCACGGGCGAGCTTATATCGTGTTGGCTATCTCCGGAATACCGGCTTGTGGGGAGCGACCCTCACAAGCATATGTGAATGAGCACAATGGCAAGCAAGCGTAATCATCCGTCTCAAATCCAATGTCATCATGTCTAAAATATGGTATAAAGGCTAATGTCCCAATGGCCTATCACTATGTCATCAAGTAAGAGTTTATCCATTTACTAAGTTCAATGCCACTTTATGACATTAATATCCACTATGTCAAACATGAGTTTTATGTTTGAGAGCATATTATATTTATCATTTTCACTACATAAAACATGATTCTAAGCCACAAAAAAGAATGCCATTTACTTGCATGATTACTATGTACTTACCTCTCTACTACATAAAGATAAAATTTCGTGATACATAATATATGCATTTAAACATTCTAAAATTCACATATGCTCTATCTAGCAAGAATATGAATGATTTTCTATTTTACAATAAAGAATATAATATAGGGAGAGTTCACTCATTTCGGTGAGGTCAAACCCTCCAAGAACTCCTTGGATCCCCTTTGTTTGCGCTAACAAAAATATCCACTAGTTTCCTAACTCCCTAAAGAAAATTCTAAGAGGGTTAGGGGTAATGAACGAACACCCCATGAGTCTATCTTTAACCAACCCAACATAAGGTCAAAACTCACCTTGTATGGTGTAGAACCCCATCAAACTCCAAGTGAAGACTAGGATACTTCTAATCCAACCTAAATGGAAGTTCTATACTCATCAATTTAACCCCAAATGCTACAAATCAAAAATCTCCAAATAAAATCCTAAATTTCTCATTCTAGGTTTTCATCACAAAAATCCACAAGAAACATGATCTAAGGAGAAGATCAAGATTACTAACCTCTTTTGAAGCTCCAAACCAAGCTAGGAGTGTGTTAGGGTTAGAAATCTTTTCTTAAACAAGCTCCAATCCTTACTTCAAAGCTTCACCAAGGTTGAAGAACCATCAAAATACAAAAAAGAGCAAAAGGGAGAGATCAATCACATGAAATCCCACAAGAAAAGAGAGAAAATCTAGAGAGAGATAGAGGAAAATACCGACCTCCCTCCTCCTCTGGATGCAGCACAAAAATTCCAGCCCAAGGGGTATGGGGTATATATTGTATTGCAACAATTACAAAAAAAATCCTAAAAAATCTGCAGTCTGCGGACTGCACTGCGTACCGGTGCACGGACTGTAGTACCGGTACCAGGCAGCAGCACGCGCAAACCCGAGCCTCGGGTAAGCGACCAAACACACAGGGTACCGGTACCCTCGCAATGCAGTACCGGTACCAGGTCCAATACCGATACTCGGCCAATGCAATACCGGTACTCTGCCCTGCAGAGCTCAACCCGAGAGCAGACCAAAATCTACAATTTAGAGGTTTTGGCGCTAAGTTTTTCATCCTCGCTCCTCGAGATGCGAGTCATAGGTCGGAACACAGTCAACGACCCTACAGAAAATCCGAAAAGTTTTAGAACACAAATCAAACAGTCGAACCTTACAATTTGCTAAAGTTAAGTGTGTTATAGCTGGAATGCTATCAATAGCACAAAATTGTTGGTGCTATTAGGTTTTCAGTCCTTGGATAAAGAAATTTACGGTTAGAATGATGTGGGCCCTCTAGGGTTGAGTGAGTTGCTAGTTGAACAGTATAATCTAACGGATGAAAATAGTTAAAGGGTTAAATCTAACGGCGGAAAACTCCATGGCACTAAGTGCTTGGTGCTATCGATAGTATCCCAGCCGAACTCATCTGTTAACACTAAATATTTTCTACCAACAATTTGGGCTAAAAAGGGCGCCGGTCTATATAAGCTAGTCTGAATAGATAAATTTTAGGGATAATTGCTTATATACCCCTCATACGTTTGAAAATATTCGATTTACCCTTACTTTTTATTTCTTTCTAAAATACCCCTCATATGTCCAACCGTTATTACAGAATACCCCCACAGTTATCTCCTATTAAGTCAACTTGGGTTAAACGTGAGTTAAACATCTACCACAGTTAAAAAAAATTAAAATACCAATTTTGCCCTTAACTTAAGGGCAAATAAGAAATATTGGTGATGGTAGAGGGGTATATTGGAAAAGATCAAAAGTCAAAATACTTTTTGTGTCCCTGACTTTAAGGACAAATAAGAAAGTGAGTGATGGCGGAAGGGTATATTTGAAAGGGCAAAATAGTAATTTTACAGAGTTAACATAGTTAACTAACAGATTTTAACTTTAGGGATATATTAGAAATAGGTTGGAACATAAAGAGGGTCTTTTCAATATTAGCCTTCTAAGATGAGTAAATCAGAAAGCGAAAACTTTTCAGGAGTATATAAGCAATTACCCCTAAATTTTAAATCCATACCAAACTTTAATAATAAGAGTCAAAATTAAACAAATCTAAACAAAATAGAATAAATTAGATTTAACTTGAGGGGCTAAATAGTAAAAAAGCCCAACCCTAATGTATAACAACTTTGCTTGCTGTACATGAAAAGGAAAGAGAGAGGGACTGGAAAACTGAAAACGAAAAACGACGTTTACCTAACCAGCATGCTACAAAACTAGTCTCTCAAATCACTTTATCCTAGCTAGCAAAAAGGTAATAAATATGTAGCATGTCCCCATCAATTTAGTCCTTACAAAAACATTTTCCTAACTCCTCTCCCTCGTTAGCGGATAAGGACCAACCAACTAAAATCAACCAACAAACTAACCCAACCATCCCCCCGCGCGCCTATGGATGGATGTCAATGCGTGCGGATATTCTAATTTTTTATTCCAATTTAAATCTGAATTCGAACGAATCGGATTTATTTGATACTAAACGAATATGATTTTGAATATAGAGGTTAAAAATAAAAATTCGACGAATATGAATTTGAATATGAATTTTGACTGTATTTGATTCGAACCCGATCAAAACTTGAGTTTATTTTACATTATATAATATATATATATATAGAAAGAGTTAGGCCGGTATACTATCGGTAGCACGAAAATCTTCGTACTACCAAGTTGTTTTTAATGATGCTGCTTTGAAATCGACGATCGTCTCCGTTAAACTTGATATACACTATTAAAAGTATTTAGAAACTAAATTTCATAATTTTTCGACATCATTTGGCAAATGATCAAAAGATCTCAAATTTGATAATTTTAATGGTAGATGTGATGCGTTTGTGAATTTAACGGTATAAAATAATTCAAATCTGATGAAATTTTTAGAGAAAATTTTTTTCACTATTTAGAGTAAGATCAGTACCTCTAACCTTAAATTCAAGTGTTTTATCATATTTTTATTTTCAGCCGTTCATTTTTAGACTACTCGTTTGATAGGTAAATGATGTCAAAAAATTATGAATTTTAGTTTTCAAATAATTTTAATAGTGTAGATCAAATCTAACGGAACTAATTGTCGATTTAGGAGCCGCATCATTGAAAACAACTTGGTAGCACGAAGGCCTCCGTGCTACCGATAATATATCAGCCTAACTCTCTCTCTCTCTCTCTCTCTCTCTCTCTATATATATATATATATATATTTGATATAATATGTTATATTTAAATTTGTATTTTAAAAATTTAGATTTAATGTAGTATATTTTGAAATATCGAAAAGAGAAATAATTGTTTCGCGTTCGAGTTTTTGAATTCAGATTTCAGATATTTGGTCAGGTTCGGATTTGAATATGGATTTTAAAAATCTGTCAAGTTCAAGTTCAGATTCTGGGTTTCGGATTTGGAGTCGGATTCGAGTTCGAATTTTGAGAACCCGCCCCAAATTCGACCTGTTGAAATTCCTACGCCTGCGGAGTAAATTAGTGAGTGCCAGAGATGGTTCCCAAGATGAAGACTTTTCTATTTTTTCAGATTCGTATTGTTTGTATAATGGACAATGAATCAGATAGCCTCGCGTTTGGATGATCCCAACCAAAATTTTATTCAATTATCATCATCCATCTTGCGATATAAGTGGGCATTGCGACAACTACCACAACATCTTAATTCATATTGGGGTTTTTTTAACTGGTGGTTGATTAGTAAAAATTAGCGCATATTGCATCATCTAGCCCTGATAATTAAAGTTGAAAGAATAATAATATTATTACTATATCTGCAAATACATATAATATTTTTTAAATAGGTAAATTTCAAATATCACTTTTGTGGTTTCGCACTTTCTGGATCACTTTAATACCATATGATTTAAATTGTATTAATTTAGTATCATATGATTTTATTTTTCTCTTTTCGTCAACTGCTCCGTTAACTTTCCGTTAAATCATATATAAAAACTTCAACTTCAGGTACTTCATCTATATTTATCGAATATTTATTTTAATACCCTTTAATTTTAAATTTGTTACTGATTTAATGAAAAAAAATAAATAAATAAATAAAATAAAATCACAGAATACGAAAGTAATATATTTTAAACAACACGGTACCAAAATAAAAACTTTATACCCACGGTTTGGTTTGGGAATAGGGATAGGGATAGGTCCTTATCCCCCTTTATACCCAAACGCTAATTTTTTATCCGAGAATAGTAGTTCTCGGTTATTCCCACCAACACCTCCATTTTCTATATAAAACTTTCTAATATTTTTCTTATCCTCGGGAACAACCCAATTTTCATCCAAACGCTATTTTTCTTATCCCCATATTTGTACCTATCCCTGTAATAGCTAGTTCTTGCTTATACCCGAACCAAACGGTTAAAAGTACAAGAATTGTATTTATAGTTTTTCTTTTTAAATTTTATATGTATTATAATATAAATAATACATAAGAATAATTTTACGAGAGTATATTTGATAAAACTGTAAAAAGTAGTACTAACAAAAAAAAAAATAATATAGGATATAGCGCTGTGTATGGGGAACACTTAGGACAACTTTAAACTCAGGCAAATTTTGAGATGGCCCACAGGTTCTTTTAATTCCTTAATTGACGACCCATAATATCTAGATATTTTATTTGAATAATTTTAATTACTTTAAATTAAACTTTCTTATTGAAATTAATATTGCTAATAATTATCTGCCGATAATTCATTCTAAATTTACTACTTGAAACAATTAAAAATTTTTTATTTTATAGTTGAGGGTTCTCGAGTGCCCAAATATTTCTCCAAATTTTCCCACAACTTGAAAATGGAAACAAACAAAGTATAAATTTAAAAAGTTATACTTGCTGTTACTGAAAAAATAAAAAGAAATCACAACAAAAATGGAAAAAAGAAGAGTCGGAGTAATTTTTTTTTCTCGAGATTTTTTCCTTAGTGCGCCCTATTAAATAGAACAGATTAAAGGATTTATAAACCTCTCTCATTCTTTTTTCTTTTTTTTTTCTTTGTACAAAAAGTACTTTTTCCACGAACTCATCTTATTTTGTATAGAGAGCTCTAACAAAAAAAAAAAAAGGAAAGAAAAAGATAGAGAAGATTTAATAATAAAGAAAATCGAGGAGAGAGCGAGAATTAAAAAAACAAAAAAAAAAAAAAAAGGGAAAGAACGTTTCTTCTTTTTTTTTTTTTTTTTTTTTTGCGTTCTTGGTTTCCTGGGGATCAGATCTTGTGATGCAGAAACCGTCCTCTTCAATCAGTTTCTCGTTTTCGCTTCGTACTCTCTTTCGAGCACGTACGTACCGCGTTTCCGTTTCCGTTACTTTGCGCCGCTACGATCCGCAACCGAAAAACCCTAATAGAGCTACTCGATCGCGCGACGCCGAGGCGGCTCGCGACGGCGCTGCGGCGCCTCTCGAGCGGACGGCGCCGGCGCGCGTGGGTGGTGGCGCTCGAGGCCGGCATGTAGCTCCGCACCTCGCTGCGGATCATCTCCTTGCATCAGCGCCAGGACTCCGCGCTGTATCGGCGCCGTCGGCGGCGCGGCGGGGCGGCGCGGCGGAGGAGGAGTTGGTCGGAGGGGGGGCCGAGATCGAGCCCGGGAGGGAGAGGGTGAGGAGGTGACGGGATCGTCGCTGCGAGGGCGATCGAGGAGCAGGTGGTGGCGGCGCGGTGGGAGGGGCACGATCCCCCCGTTCTCGGCACCGCGCGGTACACGTTCTGCGCGCCGCGCCGGCGTTGTTTCTCGGCGGCGAAGCGGCGGAGGGTGGGTGTGGTGGTGGAGCGCTGAGATCCGAGCCGGAGGGGCTGCCGGGGCTGAGGCAGAGCCGGCCGACACGGCGGGCCCGACGCTGCTGGCCCGCTTGGGCGGCGCGGCGCCGGCTCGTCGTCGTTGCCGAAATCGGGGGGCTGCGGGGCGGGGCGGGGGCCGAGTATTGCGCTTGAGGGTGGAGTTCCAGTGGTTCTTGATGGCGTTGTCGGTGCGGCCGGAGAGGAGGCGGGCGATGGTGGCCCACTTGTTGCCGAAGCGGCGGTGGGCGCGGACGATGGCGTCGTCCTCGTCGGGCGTGAAGGGGCGGTGCTCGACCTGCGGCGAGAGCTGGTTGCACCACCGCAGCCGGCACGACTTCCCCGACCTCCCAGGTATGGATTTGCTGATCAGCGACCAGTTCCTCGCCCCGTGCTTCTGCACCAGCCTCTGCAGCGCCTCGTCCTCTTCCGGACTCCACGGCCCCTTTATCCGATCCATCACCACCCCCACCCCCACCCCCTCTTTACTACTACTACTACTACTACTACTACTACCACCACTACTATTCCTCATAATAACAACAACAATCTTAATCACAACACCAATAATAGCCTCTAAAAAAAAATAATATATCAAGGGTGAGAGGGAGAGAGAGCAACTTTGGAGTCGTGGTAGAAAGAGAGAGAGAGAGAGAGAGAGACTGCAGATCGATTGGGGTAGGGGGGAGTTGGGAAGACGAGGAGGAGTATATAAGAGGGAGAGGGAGAGGGAGGAGGGGGGTGACCGGGAGCAGCCGGTAAGAGTTAACCGGCAGTAAGGGGGGAGGGGGGGGCGTTGGGGGGCGCGCAGACCCGCTTCTTCCAGGCAGGCGGTTGTTTGCATACAGCTGGCACCTCGACACGCGTCGCCCGCTCGTTGCGTTTCCTTTTCCCTCCTTTCCTTTTTCCCCTCCCCCCCTCCTTCTCATTAAACGGATAAATAAATAAATTCTACGTTTGAATTTGATCCCCCAATAATCTCTTCTTATATAATTTATTAATAATCTTCAAACTTTACCATATTATTATTATAATAATTTTACTGAAACTTTCAAAATTATTATTCATAATAATTTAATTATTAAGTTAACTAAATATTTATATATATTATTAATAATTAATATGTCAGTAATTCGGCAATACTTAGTTAACTAATTGAATTTATAAAATTTAAAAATTAACATTAAATTTTAGGGACTAAAATATCATCATTTTTATTTATAATTTGAGGACAAAAACGTGTAATTTAATTTAACATATATATATATATATATATAAAATTAATAAAAAAAATGCGACCTCCCCGTGTCGTCGATATAATATCTCATCCTCAACCCCGCCTTCGACAACGCCCTCTAACTAGAAAGCGCATTTAATCCCTGCCGTCCGTTTCTGGACGGTGGGAGCTCAACGTTCGATTTTCAGATTAGGAGCGTTAGATACCACCGACTATCATAGAACCGATCCCGGCCGTCCGTTTCGATGGACGGTGGTGATCGCCTGTTCGGTTGCCCCGGCAGTTAAGGAAAGAATGGACCCGGTTCACAATGTTTTCTGTGGACCGTTAGTTGATCCGCCTCCAATTAAGTATTTAGAATACTAGCTAACCTCATAATAATAATAATAATAGTGACGTATCTTTTTCAAATTTCAAAATTATACTCATTTATTAATATCTCCACAAAGGATTAGCTTACTTGTTAGGTTTTGTCACGGTTGAAACTAACCGATCTCTAATCTTAATTCTTTCCGGTATAAAAAATAAATAAATAAATCTGTATATATTTATAATAAACTGAGCAATCATTTCTCGTGTAGGGCTAATCAAAGCCATCGCCCTATCATATCATCTAGAATGATAAAGATGAATTATTGATCATGCCCTCTAATTTTTATGTGATTAGAAGTTTTTATCGTTCATTTTATGTGCGCACTAAACACTTCAAAAGAGTGTTTGGTTCTTCCGAAAACTTTGAAAAATTATTTTTTCAAAAAAGAAAATTTATGACAAACATTATTTTTCAATTGTAAAGTGGGAGAAAAAGTTTTAAAAATCTATTAGTCGGAAGATCAAGGATACTAACCAAACATATTATCCAGCCAAAAATTCGTTCTTCAGAAT
>NW_017890768.1:0-13974 GCF_001540865.1 Ananas comosus | reverse complement strand
ATATATATATATATATATATATATATATATATATATATATATATATATATATATAAGTTTTAAAAGTATATTATAACTCATTATTTAAAGTATCATAACATATAATAAAAATATTTAAAGTCTTAAAGCAAAAAATTTCACAAAAAAGTAACATGATAAAAAATTAGGGTTAGAATTTTTAGGATAAATAAATAAATATATATATATATTAATTAAAAAAATATATTTTGTAATTAAAATATATATGTATGGGTACTCGCATGGGTACCCGCGGGTTACCCAAAATGCCCATAGCTTAATGGGCACCCACCCGTTTTATCCATAATTTTTTGGGTTGAAAAAATTGGTACCCATGCCCGCAAATTTGCCGGTAACCCGTGGGCACCCGCGGGTTTGGGTCGAGATTGACAGGTCTAGTCCACCACCCTCATATAAGGTGGTATGCTCAAGTTGAATCTGGCCATGAAAAATCATGTATAGATATAAATAAATATTGATGCTGTCTCTATGTCTATAATAATACAATTGTAAATCTAACACCCAATGCTTTTTACTGACCGTCCCTAGAGCAAGTGGCAAATGACTTGGTGGTTGGTACCGGAGACCCAAGTTCGAATCCTAGTTGATTCACATTTCTAGCTAAGTTTATTTCTAAATGAAATAAACGAAGCGGGTTGCGTGTTACCTGTCTCTCAAAAAAAAAAAACACCCCATGCTTTTTATAGTCTAAATTTACAAAGATACAAAATATACAAAATTTATCCGAACTTTCTTTCTACTATTTTGAACTAGTTATCCAATTTACCGAAATTTTAATTTTATTATCCAAACTTTTAATTTGTTTGCTTTGTGTCAGCCAACGATACTGCTATTTTACAATTTAAGCTAATTATTTATTTTTATAAATTTGTTGCTGTGAGTTTGAATGATGTTTACTGATTATACCTATAAAAAAAATGAAATATTAAAATTTTAAAAATAAAGTATTGTTAACTAATTCAAATCAAACAAACTGAAAGATTGAGCAATAAAACCAAAAGTTTAAATAATTCGTAATTTACATACGTGTTGCACTTCTTTTACCAAAAATACAAAGGCTACATTACAAAAAATTTCTATACAAATATCTACTTTTTTACTTTACCTTCCTCACTTGAAAAAATTTATTTTTCATCTCCTCAACATTTCAAATTGTTGCATTTATCCTCCCTCCGTCAGGGTTCCATTACTATTTCATTCATTTCTTATAAATTATACCGAAAATACCCCCTCAAAATAACATAAATATATTAAAAAATTATTTTTTTCTTATAAAAGAGGTAATACAATTTGATTATTTTGTGCCCTCTCTATTAACACCGTACTTTTCTGAAATTATATTTGAAGTTTTAACTAGGTAAAATATAGATTTTTAAAAGCTGATATTTGTAGAGGGATTTTCTATAATTTAGCCAAAAAAAAAGGTAAAAACTTTAAATACCACCTCTATAGTTTTACACTTTCTCACTTTAGTGCCTTGTGGTTCAAAGTGTATCAATTTAGTGCTCTGTAATTTCATTTTTATCTTTTTATTATCGATTCCACCAATTTTTTTCGTTAAATTAGTGACAAAGTTAAAACTAAAGGGTACTAAAATGAATATTTGATTGACCTAGATGAGATATCTAAAATTTTTTTTGCATATAATTTAACGAAATATAAATAAAAAAGCTGGCGAAAAACTAAACATAAAATCACATGTCACTAACTTAATACACTTTAAACAACAGAAAATTAAAGTAAAAAAATGTGAAATTATGGAGTGGTATTTGAAGTTTACCTTAAAAAAAAAAAAAAAAAAAAAAAAAAAAAATTGAACGGACGGTGAGGTCACCGGGGTCGTGTGGGGACCCAACGAGGTTGCGTTTTTGGTGTGACCGATTCCCAGCGGGCATTAAATCACAACCGTCCAAACCAAGAACCGATCCTCCCAAAGTCCCCCCACCCCCACGCCCCTCTCCTCCGTACGTGTGTACATGAGCGTACGTACGACGTCCGTTTCAGCGGGGTCTCAACTCTCAATTATGAAATCCGAACCAACGAATGAACTCCGCGGCCCCCATAACCGCAAACGGCTACGAATGCATGTAAATAGTAACGGTAACAATGATAATAAATAATAATAAATTTTCATTTTGTAAATATTCGTGCGAGAATAAAGGAGCTAGCTACTAAGTAACGACACGTTACGTTAATAATAATAACACTAATTTAATTATTAGATAAATATATATATATATAATAGTAATAATAATTGGTGTGAGATGTAGGGGCAGTAGGGGACTAGGGGATGGAGGGGAAAAGCGATGGACCTGATGCCAGGTTTTTGTTTGACTGAGCCAGCCTGGAGAGCATTCAACTTAATTTCAGTCCCCACTGAGTTACTTATTCCGCATGGCGGTTTCTATTTTATACCTAAAAAGGATATATATATATTATTATATTATTATATATATATTATATTTATATAGGAGAGAGGAAGGAGAGAGAAGGAGAGAGGAAGAGAGAGATGAAGAGAGGAGAGAGAAGTTTAGCTCTATGTTTTTAAAGTACCGTAATTAGTGTATGTAAGTTTTCGGCCCTTGGCATTAGGATGTGCGGTTGGATGACTGTTGGGCACTTTAGGGCTTAGCGGTTGTGGTTTGAATAGATAATTCTAACGAGATGAAATATGATTAAAAGGTAGATTTACGGGTTAAAAAAATCACAAGCACAAAGTGCCTTAGGTGTCATTTTACAAGCCCAATAACGACCCCCCCCCCTCTTCTCTCTCTCTCTCTCTCTTCGTCTCTCTCTCTCTTCTCTCTCTCTCTTCTTTATTATTATATCTATATATTATATAATATATAATATACTTATATGTCCGGCTACTGACTATCCGGCTGCATGGAACGCCTCATGTACCAAGTTGTTTTCGATGATGGGCTGCAAATCGAACATCGCGTCCGTTAGGAATTGAATCTACTATTGAAAGTATTTGAAACTAAAATTCAGATTTTTTGGATATCATTTGAAAGATGTCAAAGATCTCATAATTCGGCAATTTAATTGGACGATGTTGGTCTGTTGTTTGAAGTTATAACGGCTTTAAAATAATCCAAATCATGAAAATTTTATAGAAAATTACTTTCAATATTATAGTAGACGACTATATATTTGATCTGAATTTTAATCTTTTATATCATTTTTTATGAGATTTTTGATTTTTGCATTCATTTGCAGATATTGTTTGATAGGTAAATGGTTCGAAAAAATTTACAAATTTAGTTTCTAGAATCTTTTTATTGTGTAGATCAAGTCTACGAGACCGGATCGTCATTTTGAAGCAAATCAGAAAAGCAACTTAGATGCACGAAGCGTCCATGCTACTATAGTATGTAGCCTAGCTCATATAGTATATATTATATTGTGAGACCCCAGATAAGGGGGGGGGGTCCCTTAATATAATAAAAAGGGATATAATAGAAGCTGAAAAACTTTACACCGGGCTTTTAAGATTTTGGGTGAGTGGCTTTAAGGAACCAAGGAGGTTAAGAGAAGTTAAGCATGAGTTAGACGGAGTAGTGCAATAGGATGTGGTGACCCTCTTGGGAAGTCGGCGCGTCAAAGATGGTATCGAGCCAATTACGAGGGATGGTGAGATGAGTTCGCTGAGCCAGGGTCTGGATGACGCGTAGCGAGGATGGAGTTCAATCGCGTTCGGCGTACTTTGTGAGTCTGAGCCTGACGAGGGACGTCAGGGCTTTAAAGGATGGGAGGATTGTGAGACCCCGATAGTCACTATATATAAATAAATAGGCACTAGAACTTCTTATACCGGGCTTAAGCATTTTGGGTGGTAGTAGCCAAGAGGTTAAGAGAGTTAAGCGTGTAGGACATGGGAAGTATGATAGGATGGTGACCCCTGGGAATCGGGGGCAGTCACAATATATATAATTATTAGTATTATACTATAATTAGTATATATATATATTGATAGTGTTTAGAAGATTTTTAGAAGCAACAATCCGCTTAGTGCCTTCTAAATTTCTAGTCTTGGAATCTTCTTTATTACTGAATTGCCTTTGGATCATCTAATTTCACCTATCACCATTACCGCCATCATCTCAACATACATCGTCCATACAATGGTTTAAAAATTCAAAAACCATTTGGTGTTTTGAGGTTTCTAGCTTAAATATTTATATATTATTAATATATACTAATATATAATATTAAAAATTATATATATAATACACATATATATTTATGATATATATATATATATTATGGATAATTGCACAAAAATCCCTCAAAATTTTAAAAATATTTTATTTACTCTTTTTTCTTTTCTTTCCAATATACCTTTCATATGTTCTTCAGTTATTCCAAAATACTCCTACAGTTATCATCCGTTAAGTTAATGTGAGTTAAATGTAAGTTAAATATCAACTACAATTAAAAAAATATTAAAATAACACTTTTGTCCTTAACTTAAGAGCAAATAAGAAATATTGGTGATGGTAGAAGGGTATATTTAAAAAAATCAAAAAGCAAAATACTTTTTATGCCCCTAACTTAAGAAAAAATAAAAAAAGTCGATGATGGTATAAGGAAATATATTTAAAAGGGAAAAATAGTAATTTCATAGAGATAACAAGTTCATTAACAAATTTTAACTCTAGGAGTATATATAAAATAAGTTGGAACATAAAAAAGGTAATTTCAATATTAGTCTTCCAAGAGGGGTAAATCAGAAAGTCGGAAATTTTTCAGGAGTATATAAGTAATTTTTCCTATATATTATTACACTTTTGATCCTTAAACTATGAGGCACGTCACACTTTAAATTCGTTCAGTACTTTAATCGATCGATAAATTTTAAATGTTATTTTTATGATTTTGCGCTTTTTTAGTTTAGTACTTTATAATTAATTTAAAGTTTGTTAATTTAGTATTCTATGATTTTATTTTTTCCTTTTCATGAGCTCCTCCTTCGTTAACATTATTAATTTCTATCATGCTTTCTCACCACTCGTAGTTCTCAAACTTTACATTGTTACAGTTTCTGATTTAAACTCTTTTAAATTATTATTGTAACTAAGTTTTACTTTTCAATTTAGATGACTTATTGCGACCTATTACTGATGAGTTCCCAAACTTTGCATCGTTACAATTTCTAGCTTAAACTTTTTTAAAATTATTATAATAACTAAATTTTACTGTTCAATTTAGATGACTTAATGTGACCTATTACTGGTGAAACAGTGATGCTATAGTAATTTAATCGTGTAGCAATAATTAAAATACTATATTCTTGTTACATTAGTAACATATCATTATTTAGCTAGTTAAATTTTAAGCGAAAAATCGCAACCATTTTGAGAGTTTGATCGCCAAACATACACTTTGTAGTTTGAGGACCCAAAAGTGTAGTTTAGCTTATACAGTTAAACATGTATAAGAGCACCCGCAACTACATGAGATTTTGAAATTAAATGAATCTCTCAACTTCAATTTTTGTCTTTAATTTTCAAAAAAAATTGATTATTTGAAATTAAGTAATTTTCGTCCAAAAATATTAATCATTTTATTAAATTCGCTGATACGTTACTCAATTTACTTATTTTAATTAATTTTTAGCAAATAAAATTAGACCAATTGATAGATAATAATTTACAGAGTCGTTAATTCTAAATTTTTAATCTAATTAATTATAAAACCTCAAATAAAAACAATTTGAAATTGAGCAAGCTTCAATAAAAAAAAGAAGAAGAAAGGTTGGGTGCTCACCACTGAAGTTTATTTATTTATTTCTTTCATTATCTACATCATAATTAATAAATTTATGGCTTTAAAAGGAACCTAACAAATCAGTTAAAAAGCACAGGTTTAACAAAGGCAGAGCATGTATTTGATCCATTTTGATTCAAAAAAAATATAAAGAATGTATAAAAATAATGAAAAATAATTAATAACATTTTGATTTTTTTAACAAATCTATGAGAGGTCGTTTATTTTTTTTCCCAGTGCCTTTGATTAGAGTTGTAAGTTCATGTATAATCGATGAAAAATAATTATGTACTAACATATTTGAAAAAGCAAAATAGCAAATAAAAATAAATCTGAAGTACACTGTAGGAATTAACAAAAAAGATAGTTCAATAGTATCTTTGTAAAAAAAAACAAAGATATGATACAGCAAACAAAAATAATGCTGAGCGGATGTTTGTTTCACCAAAGTGAGTAGGGTTGAAGAGATTTTCAACACTAAATATCTACTCTTTTTATTTGGTTCATTATAACTTTACTTTTGATCAAAATTCAAACTTCTAAAAGTATCATAATTGATTTCGATCTATCTCGAACCGAAGTCAATTACGAGCAAAATAAGTGAAAAAAAATAATGAAATCTTAACTATGAAAAACTTCAATTTTTGCGCAAAATAGTAGCATCATTCACTTCACTTGTTGTCTTCTTTTTCTTTATATTTTTTCGGCCAAACTTCAATATGCCCTTCTTGGAGTTAGTTATTTTTAATTTGTCATCCTATGATTCAGAATATTGTTCAAAATTTTATACTTAACTATTATGCAGTTATAAAAAAGAAATTCACTTTTTTTATTATATTTGATAGAAAGTATTTTTGATAAAAGTAAAAATAATTTGGCAAATAATTAATATAGTCTTTGAGTCATATGGTGCGATTAAAATAAAAGTAAGCGCTAAATTATGATACAGGGATCAAAAAATAGCGGACCCATATACTTCCATAATTTGAGTGTATGATTTCATCCATACTATCTGCATGCTGAGAGAATCTTTATTGCATGGTCATCACGGTACCGCCCCAAAAGAGATCTCACCACTATATGGATGATTGTAAATGTATTGTTTTTTAAAAAAACTGTACAAGTAGCTTTTTTTTTTGTTTTGTATTTCATTGATCAACGTAATAAATAAAAAAAATCTTATATATTTAGATGAATAAAATGTATGATATAATATATGGCTAAGACTACTATCCTATTAATAGATATAGCCATTTGTCCTAACTAACTTGGTGTAACGATCCACCACTAAGCACAATAACTACGTTTGGGCCCTCAATCAACCGGATCCAAAGCTTAAGCCCTAGTTATTTGACTCAGTGTCTAAGTCCTCTTATAAACCAATGACAACGCCTCAGTTAGCCCGCCGATTTGGGACTATTGGTGTCCACAGACTCCTTTCGTAAAGGTACCTGAACAGGTCTCGTCAGCCAAATACACACACGCCCAAATCACCATAGGCTATTGAGACTAGTCTCGCTAGCAAACCGTCATCTAGACAACGCCGGCGTGCAGCCGAAGACTCGCCACGCATTCAGTGGTGAACCGGCTCTGAACCGAAATGTAGACCCAGCCCACTAGCAAAATAACTCGTTGGTGCCCACACGCGCCCAAAAAATGCTTTAGCCCATTATTATTACTAGTGTCTAAGTCTCTTAATAACTAATGACAACCCATTCCATCCATGGGACTATCTGGGGTGTCACATCTGGTTCTTGAGATTAGGATTCCCGAACGTGATTGAGCCGTTAAAATTATCATAGAGTATTTTGAAAATATCTAAAACTAAATTTTATAAATTTCTATACATTATTTCATGGTGATCAAAGTGCGTAAATCGACAATTTTGAGGCTATATGATGTTGCGTGTTTAACAGTGTAGAGCAATCCAAATTTGCGTAAATTTGATAGAATTCCTTTAACTATTTAAATAAGTTTGAAGTAAAACATCTGATTTACAATGAATTGAGAAAGTCTTAAACCTCATATTTTAGAAATTATTTATTTATGACCGTCTCATTTTTTAAACATCTTAAGATGAACTTGATAATGGATTATTAAATATACAAAATGGTTTTAAAATATTTTCTAATTGTGTGAGAATCAGTTCAACCGGTGTCACTTGATATCAATTTGCAAGTTCTGACATCAACAACGACTTGATAAATTAAGGTGGCTCGCTATCCTATTAATGAGGATAGTAGCCAACGGACTTTATAATATATATAGATTATATATAATATATATATAGATAAATATATATAATAATATTGAGAGAGAGAGAGAAGAGAGAGAGAGAGAGGATAGAGAGCAGCTAGTCTCCTAGATAGAATAAGATAGCTCTATATATTAATGATATATAGACTAGAGGCCTAACTATCTATCGGAGCACGAGCCTTCCCGTGTCATCTCGTTATTTCGATGGTTGCGTACTTTCGACTCGTACGATACGTCTCGTTAAACCTTATCTGAGAGTTCTGAGTATAAGAAAAAATTTATGATTTAACGTGTTATCATTTGCCAGTGAACGAAGGGCTCAAAATCATCGGCTGAAATAAAAATATTACAAAATAGAATAATATTTTGACATTCAAATTTTAAAATCAAAATAATTGATCTTGTTTTATATAGGATAAAGAATTGTCTAATCAAAATTCACGGGTAGATTTGGAATATTTTCTTACACGTCGTTTCAATTTGCAACTACTCACTACGGCCATTAAATTTATGTGATTTTGAGGACCATCGAATCACTAGGCAAATGATTCAAAAATAAAAACAGATTTTCCTAGGTATAAGCGCTCACACCAAATAAGTCTGATCAACACGATTTGAACGGGCCGAATCGACAACAAACACAAAACGAAAGGTCGCAAGAGCTGAACACGTAAAGGCACTGTATCTGATAGCATAGTAGGCCTCACTCTCTTCTCTCTTCTACTCAATCAATATCAAAACAAAGTCTCTCTTACTCTCTCTCTCTCTGCTCTATATATATATATATATAATATATATATCTATAGAGGTGGACTGGGCTATTAATTAGTAGCAAAATCCCATGGTTGCTACCCAGTTTTTTAGCCTTTGGATCAACGTCTTTATACATTTTAAAACATGGATTAAAATACTAATAGCCATGTAGACCACTGCAACCCTAGGGACACTCAACTCTAACTGACTAATTCATCCTAACCTACATTGATTTTTCATCAAGTAAAATTTGATAGGCAAAAAGAGTAAGGATTTTACTATTATAGTATGCAGTCTAATTTTATATATAGATAATAATTAATAGTGAGACTGGGGTACTATTAGTAAAAATTTCTATTGGTTGTACTCTTAGGCCTTTGATCAATTCTTTTCATTATTTTCTAGCCATTGATTAAATACTATATACCAGGGCGACCTATCACCTAGGGGATCACTCAACTTTCAAAACCTGACTAATATGCATCCTGACTCTACAATTTTCATACAAGAAGTAAAAACTTGATGAGCAAAAAGAGGTTTAACTATTAATAGTATTCCAGCCTAATCATATATATATATATAATAATATAGTATATTATTAGTTGTTATATAATTTATTAAAATATAGGCATGGCTACTATATTCTATTATGAGTATGACCCTCGTATTCATGAAGTTGTTTCATGATCGAGCTTCCCAATCGACACGATCCACTCGTAAATATGAGCTCAGAGTATGTGAAAACTTCTAAAAAATGGTAAATTTCGATATCATAATAAATCCATCAATGTGGACATAAATGAATAGTCAAAATCGAAACGAGCGTCCTAAAAAGAATGATCGATACCTTCAATTCAAGATCGGAAGTTATTGACTTTATCTAATGTTTAGTGAATAAGAATTATTCTATCAAAATTCATCAAATTTCCGACCTTTACACTGTTAACCGCTACAATATCTATACGGACCGGTAAATTGTTAAATTTGTGACCTCGTTATTATCTAAGTAAATGATATCGAAATTATAAATTTGATTTCTATAAGAGTTTTATTGTTTGTAAATAACGTTTAACAAATATGGATTTGTCGATTCGAACTCTTCATTCGAAAACAACTTATGAGTAGCGAATGCATCGTAACTCATAATAGTATAGTAGCCGGACACTATATATATGAATAAATAATAGATATATATAGTATCATATATTATAATATAATAAAGAGGGTGGGTATTTTAAGGTTTAAAACTAAAATTTTATATTTTTTCCAGCATAGGTTTTACTTTATGATACAATTAATCTTCAAAATTGTCAATTGCAAATGAGCTACTATGGGAGAATTGAGTTTAACGATATAGAAAGAATCTAAATTTCTTCAAATTTGATAGAAAATGTACCTTTAAACTATCTATGATAAGGATAAACATTACTGATCTATTTAAAACCGTCTAATACTGCAATTTTTAAAAGATATTTCACTTCACCGTTGTAGACAAGTTTCTGTGAGTGGGGACTCGTGTCGCAGGGCTCTGAAGTGTCGAGACAAGCCCGAGTTGCGTTGCGTCAAATAGTACGCGAACGGACTCCGTTTGACCCGAGCACATTCGTGTGAATCTGCGAAATTGCCAGGGATTTTTACCTCTTTGTATGGGTAGAAGGTTGTGCTGTAACCGGTACCCCCATGTCATGGAAAAGACGCTTGCTATACGCACAGTAGGGTACCCATTTGTACCGTACATGAGCTGCGACCAGAACTCAGATGCTTCGGGTTGTGCGCTTCGACCGGTACAGGGTTCACTATGTATGCTAGATTATTACTAACAATCAAATTGCAATCCGTCGTACGTGTAACAGAGGGAAGTCGGTTGTAGTGTTCCTATAACTTTGGTAGATTGCTTCAGTATTTTAGACTGGTCGACATCATCTAGAGAGTGCGGATCTGAGTAGGAGTCAAACTGGCTACGAATTGTGATGCCAAAAATGGATCGGCGCACTCAATAAGGCAAAACTGGGTTTTGCACAGATTCGGGCGTGGATGGGCAAACCGAGCGAAAATGTTTGTGTCGCGACCAGAAACGGACGTGTTAGAATTTAACTGAAACTGGAAGCCAATTAGGAATCCCAAGTTCCGGCGGCCAGAAGTGCGGTCCGAAATTGACATCAAAAGAGAATATCGCTTACACTATCCCCAGATAAGGCAAGGGCAAACACAAAGTTTGGCGGTAGCCGGTTTACGCGGCCCGACCACAAAATACACACAACACAACGCGGGCGCAGAGTCCGAAGGCCCGTTTGTGCTGTACGCAAAAGAATACCATGTTTCTGGTCGGCACAGTAGACATAGTTCTGGCGCAAACAGATCACGCCCAGATTCCATGAGGGACGGGGCAGCATTGCCAAGCGTTCGTCTTGAGGTTCATTTGAATCCTATTTTTTACTCTATAAATAGAAGTGGAATGCGTCCCTTTGATGCTCTTTCTTCCCTCCTACATCAAGAAAACCCTTTTAGCATCGCAAACCCCGTGTCAAATTTCATCAATGCCATAGATCCAGCTTGTATGGAGGTGATTCTGGCAGTTGCTTCAGGCGACAACGACCTCCAGCGTTGGCTCGTGCGCGGACGGTAGGCAGTCGGATTCAGACCGAAACTATGTTTGCTGGATTTTGGACTTTTACGAGGAATCACGAAGCCTGATTTTTGCAGAATTTTGGTGAAGGATAGCTTCAGTCGAACGTAGGTTTTCCTCTGGCTGCTGTGCTTTGACAGAATTGCCAATTTTGAGTTCTATGGGGTAGAACTTGGGAACAGGGCTCTTGTGGAGTTGAGCACATTTTCCCTAATCACCGACCGGAATTGGACCCTCATTCACCTGATTGGAGGATCGTTAGGTGATTTGACATTGAATTGAGGATATTAAGCTTAAGGCTGTTTTTGCTGAAATCATTCGTCGACTGTTAGTATTTCAGCTCGTACTCAGAAGTAGAGCATAGGATTTCGACGAATACTTGATTCGTTAGTTCGGACGCGAGAGGAATCACGAAGTCCTTACTTGTGATTTTTGGCTGAAGGTTACATTGTCGAAACCTTCTCTCCTTGCTGTGTGTATTGGACATGAAGTTGTGGATTACTTGATGTGATAGCTTGGAGATAGTTTGATTGTGAGACTCGACACATTTTCGTCGATTCCATGCAGAGTTGTGGGCCATCAGCCGTAGGATCCCGCTGCCAGGATTGCATCTAGAGTGGGATTACAACGTTCATCCAAGTTGAGCATGATTAGTAACGGTGGTGTTGGAATCATGCTCATTCATCATTAGCAATTTTTGAAAGTAATATAATGAAAGCATGCTGAATGAAATGTTTTTTTATATTTAAATAAAATCATGTTGACTTGAATTGACTTAAGGAAAAACCTGCGTTTTGACCCTCATATGCTTAAACTAGCCCGATTTACTCTCAGGACGTGTTTGATTGTAATCGTTGCCCGGTCTTTGCGATGGATACTGGGGTATTTTAGATGGCATTTAACGCTCATCGTGCTGAGGTGCCGAGGCTTATTTGCAGCAGGTAAGGCTGTTCGGGTCATTGGTGCCGTTCGGGTTAGCGGTGACCAGAATTCTATTGGTTCCAGATTGTTGCCGAGGCACTGGGTTTGGTTGTCAGACCTTGACCCGTCCTTGTACTTGGCTATGGGCCTGTTGAGCTCGACAAGATACCTGCATACTTGTAGCAGAGTGCCACTCCGTAAGTCAGGCTGTGCTTTGGCGTTGGTGTCGTCACCCAGTGTTGACTGCTCTCCACGACCCAGTAGTGTGGATGAGCCTATAGTCGCACGGGGCAGGGACGGTGTCATTCACAGTCCCTGGAGGTATGCTCTACAGCGACTTGATTGTCAGATTGATTTACCTACAGTTGGTTATGTTAGAGGCATGAATGTATGGATGAACGTAGAGACGCTTCCTGCTTTCCTTCTTACCTTTCCGTCTCTGTAGACTTAGTGGTGACGGCGTGTTGTGTGGGCGTACCCACTGAGGACTATGTGTTTTAAGTAGTTCTCAACGCCCAGTTGTCTATGTTTTGCGAGCCACATGTTTCGGCATTGCTGAGCTCGTCTGCGGAAGGATGAGGCAAGGGCGTCGCGTAAGTTAGAGCCCTAACAACGACGTGCTGAGCTAGAGGTGGCCTATGCCAGGTAGATGTTTTGTCGAGTTTATGTACATAGTAGACATAACTCGCCAAAAGTCGCGAGTACTTTGATTTGTTATTGAACCCTAAATGAGGTAATAAACTCAGCGGGTTTAGTTCTGTCTGTATTCTAGCACTCTTACACTAGTTCTAGTAGTGTTTGATTTACAGGTAAGCATCCCCGCTACGTATAAGGGAAATCTTGTAAACGCGGATTGTCGCGTGCCCGAAAGTAATAATCCGGGCGTGCAGATTAATTTGTAGTCAGAGCTTTGGCGAGTCGTTGGGACCTAGAAAACCTACAGTTTGGCAAACCCTTAAGAAAGCAGACTTGAAGCGTGATTTTGCGATAAGTCAAGATTGGTTTGTTCAACTGCTCTAAGTTGGAGTGAGTTGAGCTGAGGCAGTTCATGTCTTTCCTGAGAAATTATGTCGCTTAGACACATATTTAAGGAAAAAGAAAAACAGGACTCACGCCTCTAGACTTTCGTATTGATCGGGTGAGTATGTTTTGTTATCCCCGATTTGCTCTTTCAGCTATGTATCAGTCGCGAGGTCCCGCGTTGCGGGGCGCGCCCAGTTGGCGCGGGATCATGCCTGACTTCTAGAGATCTAGCAGATGGAGGCAAGTACTCGGGTAGAGCAGGGTGACAGACGGGGCGCGAGTGTACGCCCTGTTAGAGCCGAGTGGCGACAGAGCTAGCCCACGCCTGATTGAAGTGCAACAGTTAGCGGCCCCTGACCGTGCGTGAGTGACGAGACGCAGGGACTATCAAGGTTGATGAGAGGAAGCACACCTGGAAGTTCTGTACGAGGGCACCAGGGTCGAGTTCCACCCGATTACTCCATGACCTAACACCAGTGCACAGTTTCTCCATCGGACCCACATTCCAGACGCAGTTGCGCCTGCTAGGTGCCAGTACGGATTGACTGAGGGCCGAGCGGCGAGCGGTGGACTGGAGTTAGCCA